>NW_024348082.1:1252004-1496660 GCF_902729225.1 Pteropus medius | reverse complement strand
GCTCCATTGCATCACTGTGTTCAGCACCTTGAGCAGGTAACTGGACTACGGCCAGACTTGAAGGATGAGCCGTGGCCTAATCCGGATGCGGTATTATTTACCAATGGAAGCAGTTTTGTATCCGACGGCGTAAGGTATGCCGGGGCAGCCATAGTAACGGTCAGGGATGTGATATGGGCACAGGCCCTAAGCCATGGGACATTGGCACAGAGGGCTGAACTTATAGCTCTAACACAAGCTTTACGGTGGGGAAAGGATAAAACTGTAAACATCTATACTGATAGTAGATATGCCTTTGCAACTACACATGTACATGGAGCCCTGTACAAGGAAAGAGGACTATTGACATCAGGGGGAAAAAAAAAATTAAGAACAAGGAGCAGATTTTGGCTCTTTTGGAGGCTATCTGGCTACCTAAGAAAGTGGCTATTATCCATTGCCCCGGCCATCAAAAAGGGGAAGGAGCAGTAGAAAAAGGAAACCGCTTGGCAAATAAAACAGCAAAGGAAGTAGCCAGAAAACCAGTGGGGACTAACGTCATAATTGGTCCCCTTCTTGTGCCCCCCTTGGTACAGGCTCCAGACTATAGCCCCCAAGATATAGAGTTGGGGAAACAACTGCACGGGAAGTTTAAACATGGGTGGCTTTGGATTCCAGATGGAAGGCCGGTCCTCCCTGCTGCGCTCGGTAACACCTTAATTAGCCAGATGCATAATGCTACCCATCTTGGAGGAACTAAGTTAATTGAACTGCTATTAGGAATGTAACATCTCCGAATGTTACTATTTGCCCTTGGGGAACCAAAAACCCATCTGTAACGTTGGGAGATTTACAAGGAAAGGGAACTTGTGTGTATACTAGCACTTATAGAGTTAATAAATCTAGGTATAAGGAAAATTGTAAATCATCTATTTTAGTAAATAGCACCTCTTCTACTTATTTAGCGGCCCCTAGTGGCACTTGGTTTGCTTGTAATATTGGTTTAACTCCCTATATTAATCTTAACTATTAGAAAAATAATACTGGATTTTGTGTGCTGGTTCATGTTATACCTCAGGTGTATATGATGAGCGGACAAGAAGGAAGACAAGCAATGGATTTGGGGGGAGGATATAACTATCCTCGGCGTAAGCGAGCAGTTCCACTGCTTGTGCCGCTCCTAGTTGGCCTAGGAGTGGCAGGATCAGCTGCAATTGGGACTGCTGCTTTGGTTACAGGGAATCAAGGTATAGCCTGGCTCACAAAGAAGATTAATAACGATTTAAGCACTCTAGAGAAATCAATTAATCATCTTGAAACATCTCTTAATTCTTTAGCTGAAGTAGTACTGCAGAATAGAAGAGGTTTAGACCTCTTATTTCTTAAGCAAGGAGGTTTGTGTGTAGCACTAGGAGAAACTTGCTGTTTTTATGTTAATCATTCTGGAATTATTAGGGATAGTTTAGCATTAATTAGACAAAGAGTAAAAGACAGAAATGAGAAGTTAAAACAAGGGAGAAGTAAAAACAAGGAAGCAACTGGTATAAATCTTGGTTTAATGGAAACTCTTGGTTAACCACGTTATTGTCGGCTATAGCAGGACCATTGATAATTCTGCTGTTATTACTGACCTTTAGGCCATGCTTGATCAAATGGGTTAAGAGTTTAATCCAATCCAATATAACTGGGGCAAAGATTTTAATTTTAGGAGCGTCAGCCCCGACCCATTGGCCAGAAATCCCGACTTCTGACTCAAAGATTGAGTCATTCTAAAGAAAACCAGTGGGGAATGTAATGGCCTGCTGAAATGTGAAAGGGTTAAAGAATAATTAAAACCTGAAACTGGACAAAGGAAGTCCATAACTTAGGCCTAGTTTCTGGAACCCCTAACCACATTCTGTTAATCATGAAACTTGTAACAATAAGCTCATACGCTAACTGCCAATTTTAGCCTGTGTAACCCTGCTTGCTTGCGTGGCATGAAAAATAATCAATTGTATATAAGCTGAAAATTACTGTTTGGCCATCGCCCATGGGAACACTGGCTATTGTCCATGGGAACATAGGCAATCACCCATAGGAACATAACATTGTAACACAAGCTTTCTGCTTCTGTACTTCCCGCTTGCACACCTGACCAGTGGGTTGACAGGTAGTGAATAGGAGAAAGATGGACCTTTGTGTTTAAGACAGAATGAGGAATGGGATTTGGGGCTTAAAAACCTTGTATCTTGGCATTTCGAGGCTGCTCCTTTGCAAGGACAGCCGCCGGCTAATAAACTGTCTCCTGGTTAAGAGCACTCAAGTTGGGTCTGGTTATTCTGGACACAACAGAAGTAGAAAAAATAATTCCTTTTGCAATTGCAACAAAAAGAATAAAATATCTAGGAATAAATCTAACGAAACATGTGAAGTACCTATATGATGAAAACTACAAGACTCTATGAAAAGAAAATCGAAGAAGATACAAAGAAATGGAAAGATATTCCATGTTCTTGGATTGGAAGAATCAACATAGTTAAAATGACCATATTACCTAAAGCATCATACAGATTTAATGCAATCCCCATAAAAATCCCATCAGCATTTTTTAAAGAAATAGAACAAAAAATTATCAGATTTGTATGGAAGCACAAAAGATCCTGAATCGCCAAAGCCATCCTGAGAAAAAAGCATGAGGCTCAAGGCATCACTCTGCCCGACTTCAAATTATACCGCAAGCAACAGTAATGAAAACGGCATGGTATTGGCAGAAAAACAGACACAGAAACCAGTGGAACAGAATTGAGAATCCAGAAGTAAATCCATATTTATACAGGCAAAAAATTTTCGACAAAAAAGCCAAAAACATACAGTGGAGAAAGGAAAGCTTCTTCAATAAATGGTGCTGGGAAAACTGGAAAGCCACCTGCAAAAGAATGAAACTAGACTGTTGTCTATTACCACATACCAAAATTAACTCAAAATGGATTAAGGACCTGAATATAAGACCTGAAACAATAAAATGCATAGAAGAAAACATAGGAACAAAACTTGAGGAACTTGGACTTAAAAAGAATTTTATGAATTTGACCTCAAAAGCAAGGGAAGTCAAAGCTGAAATAAATGAATGAGATTACATCAAACTAAAAAGCTTCTGCTCAGCAAAAGAAATTGTCAACAAGGTAAAGAGACAGCCACCTCAATGGAAAAATATATTTGCAAGCGACGCCTCCGATAAGGGCCTAATATCTAAAATATACAAAGAACTCATATGACTCAATAACAACAACAACAACAAAAAACGATCCAATCAAAAAATGGGCAGAAGATCTGAACAGACACTTCTCCCTAGAGGACAGACAAATGGCCTACAAACATATGAAAAGATGCTCAACATCACTAGCTATTAGGAAAATACAAATCAAAACCACAATGAGATACCATCTCACATCTGTTAGAATAGCTATAATCAACAGGACAAGTAAAAACAAATGTTGGAATGGATGCAGAGAAAAAGGAACCCTCATACACTGCTGGTGGGACTGCTAATTGGTATAGCCAGTATGGAAAATAGAATGGAGGTTCCTCAAAAAACTAAGAATTGATCTACCACATGATCCAGCAATCCCTCTACTGGATATTTACTCCAAAGGCTTGAAAACCCATATCTGAAAAGATATTTGCACATCGATGTTCATAGCAGCATTATTCACAGTATACAGGACATGGAAGCAACCGAAGAGTCCTACAATAGATGATTGGTAAAGAAGTAGTGGTACATATATACAATGGAATATTACTCAGCCCTAAAGAGAGATGAAATCCTGCCATTTGATGGACCTCGAGATAATCATGCTCAGCAAAATAAGCCAGACTGAAAATGTTGAAAATCATGATATCACTTATATGTGAGATATAAACCTAAAAGCAACAAATGAACAAGACAAACAGATACTCATGGACATGGACAATGGACTAGTGGTTACCAGAGGGTAGGGGGTGGGGAAGGAGGAAAAAGGTAGATAGGGTAAAGGAGGTCAAATATAGGGGATTGGGGGAGTATGAAGTGATATCATGAAAATTATATAATTGTATTAACCAAGGTTAACTAAGAGGGTAAAGGGGATCAAATATATGGAAACTGGATTTTGTGTGGTAATCACACAATAGAATATAAAGATGTCAAACTATAATGTACACCTGAAAATTATATAATTGTATTAACCAAGGTTAACTAATAAACAATAAAAAATATATGTTAATTAATTAATTAATTAATTAATTAAAGAAAGCATCAAATGTGAATTTTTCTCTTCCCTCTATGCACTAACAGATTTAATGGAGTTTACTATGGTCACTTTTAGCCTCATCTGAGAATCAGGAAAAAAAAAACAGATTTTCTCATTTGACATCTTATGCTTTTCTATTAATCCAGGCTGCCTGACTTGTAATGGAAGAAGGACCACCTCCCTTCCATTTTTCCAAAATGCCTGAAAAGGATAATTAAGATAATTCAAATGACATTGAAATTCAATGGATTGATTACACTACACTATAATATGGACAAAAATGGAGAAGTAACCAACATAAATAAAACACCTGCTGAAATATGAGACTCTAAGAAGGCAAGAGAAATACTTATTAGGAAAGAATTATGGTTAAGTTTTTGTGAATTATCTGGATATGAATAACCTGTGAATTATCTGGATATGAATAACCTGTGAATTATCTGGATATGAATAACCAAACTGAATATCTAATGACAATTTGAAAAAAAAATAGTGTCATCTATAATTTTTTAATGAATGCATTTGTTTTAAGACAGCAAACTCCAGGTCCATATTTACTATCATATGAATACTTGCGTAGGACTTCTGAAAACAACAAAAGAATCGAGAACCATCTGAAGATTTTGCTTTCCCCTTAAACCAAGAGTTTTTAAACTAGGCTGTACATTGACATCACCTGGAGTGTTAAAGTCACTGTATACCAATTACTGGATTACATCTAATCTAGTTTCACTGGTCTGAGATTGTGTCAGAAAATATTTATTTTCAAAGCACCTTAGTTGATTCCAACATAGCACTGGGATTGAGAACCACTGCTTCAGATAAAAAAAAGCACACTATTCAATATACATATCATTTACATGTCATTAGTCCCTTTGTCCCATCAGAAAGATGGGAAAATAAAGATAAAAGATGATAGAAAATTGGATAAACCATCATAAAGTATCTATGTTGGCAAATGAATCATTGTAACAGTCATGCAAAAAAGTTTGTAACTCAATAATAATCATATAATCTTCATTGGAGGGTTTAAGTTTCACAAGATAATTGTCTCCAGCAGTTATCAGCATTGGCTGCACATTAGAATCACTTGGAGAGGTTTATAAAACTACCAAGGCCTGGGACCCCCTCCTACAGATTCTAATTTTTTTTGGTTTGGGGTGGTAAGCAAATGTGAGAACCACTAATCTGTGTGGTTTGAGCCAGGAAGGAGACATCAAGACCTTGTTGATGACATTTGCTCATTAATTGTTACTTGCTATCAGCAGGGTCTGAAGTGTGAAATAACTTTTTCGTTTTTAAAATATGCTGCAAACCTGATTGAGAAGCCCTTGAAATGCTCTTATTCTCATGGATCATGTAGCTATTAGATGGATTCCAAACCATCTTCCACCTAAAATAGAAAACCATAAAAAATAAAGGCTTCTGTAAAGAGCTGACAGCATCTTATAGGAAACCTTAATGGTGACCTGAACTTTCATAAGAAAAGAGGCCAGCAAGAACATCCAGAGGCTTACTGCCACTCTCTTAGCCATGGGGCACACTGTTGGTTGAGAGGAAGCTGTTGGGGATCAGGCTGGTACTACCTCCTTCCCTGTGCATCTTTAGCCATCAGTGTTAGGTCATCCTCTTCTCCTGTTTTACTCTCATGAATACACTGGTATTTTCTCTCCCACCTAGTGTTTTCTTCCCCCTCACTAAGGCATTATGAGCATATAGAAGCAACATAAGGCAATGTTTAAAGATTGGCACAATGGTACTTGAAATAATAAAGGTATAAAGGAGTTAGAGAATGTCTATATCTTGACATGTAGCAATTGTGTAGCCGAGACTAAAAAGTCTGCATAGCACATAAAGAAAAAAAAAATGGGAAACCTCTGCCACTAGATTGGACTGTGCATACGTGGAGACAGGAAGTCCTAAGAGACTCGGCACCCACAGGAAACAACCTGCTTAGAATGAGTCCACACAGCAGAACGCAGAGTTCAGATGCAGTAAGAGGATCAGGATCTGAGGAAACAGCCCCAAACACAATGTGCCAAAAGCCAGTCAGATCTATCTTGGGCTTTTTTTTGCTCTATGACCAAACAAATTGTTTATATCCTCAAATCTGAGTAATACGCAAATAGAGGAATATGTCCTATATATAAGAATATCTTTTCTTTTATTTTTGACTAGAATATTAAAGTCCACCTGTAATAAAGTCAGGAGGCTGAAGAGGTAAAAGAGCCAGATAGAAAACATTCATAGCTTTTGTAAAGAAAAAAATCCAAATTAAGTTATATAGTTAATTATAAGTTAGTCAAGCACACCTGCTATTTCAGGTAATTGTCAGTTTCAGAAAAAAATTCAGCTGTTATATATGTGTTGGGAATGAGGTGCTTAGTAGGATTACTTAATAAATTAAAATGTGTACATATTTAAAGAATTCAGAACTTTTCATTATATTGTAGGAAAATTAATTGTTTTAAGTAATTGTTAAATTTTTATACCTTTCAATGAATACAATACAAATATAAGTAAGTTCTCAAAAATACTTTTAAACCTCCTAGAAATTTTCATTTTCAATGCCTCGGGAGAATACATGTTCTCACAGTTAGTCTAACAATATTACTTTGGTATAGATATTATTTGTATCATTATAAATATCTACTAAAGAGAAGGTTTTAAAAATTACTTGCTCAAAAATTATTTGGGAGGGCATGAGTGCTTTTTAAACAGGATTTACATAGTCTAGGTCTTTCTTTAAAAAAATATAAGTTCAAAAGAGTTTTAAAATGCGTATATCTGGAAACACAAGAGCTTATTTATGTTACATAGATAGTAATTTGGGGATTTCATTTCAGTTTCATCCTTGAGGATGAATTTAAAACAACAGCAAAATAAGTATAGTCTGTCTTTACAGTGCTCATTAATTATTTTGATAATTACAATAACATAACTAAGACAAGTATATCTAATCTAAGTTTTATTATTTATCATTTAACAAATATTTATTAAGTCACTACTATATATAACATCTGGGGCTAGACAATATGATTTATTTAAACAGAGAGTAAAATGGAAAGAATAATGAATGTTTCCTGAAAATATTTATTTCTTTATCACTTTTCTTAGGGCACCTAAAATTTCCTTATTTCTTAGACCGTAAATAAAGGGATTTAGCAGGGGAATTATAATTGTGTAGAACAGTGAATATGTTTTATCCTGATACCAATCTGGGCCAGACTGGGGCGCATGTACATGAAAAAGAGAGTGCTATAGAGAGTCAGAGAGCAAGTGGACACTGCATGTGGAGAAGGCTTTGCTCCTGCCCTTTTCAGACTTCTTTTTCAGGATGGCAAAGAGAATACGGGTATAAGAGAATACGGGTATAGTCATAAAAGTAGAAGATTGTACATAAGCAGAGAAAATAAAAATCACCAATGCATTAATAGATGGGTCGGTGCAAGAAATTGTATATAGTGACAAAATTTCACAGTAGAAATGCTGTATTATATTGGACCTGCAGAAGGTTAATCTGAATAATAATCCTACATGAACAACAGGATGCAGAAAACCAATTACATATGACATACTGTTGGACATCTGTTGGACATTGCCACTGGATAAAGCAGGGAGTTGCATATGGCTACAAAGCAGTCATAGGCCATCACTACCAGGAGTAAACATCCTATGGTGGCACTGGAAGCAAAAATATAAAATTGGGTGATGCACTCAGCCAGGGATATCATATGAATTTTAGATAAAAAATGTGTGAGCATCTTGGGGGTCACAGAAAATGAAGAATAGACATCTGCACACGCTAAACTGCCAAGGAATAAGTACATGGAGATGTGAAGGTGGGGATCCTTCCAGATGAGAAAAATCAGTCCCAGGTTGCTCATCATGGTGGTGAGATAGAAGACCAAGAACACCAGGAACAGAGGGACCTGCAGCTCTGGGCCATCTGTAAGTCTTGTGAGAACAAATTCAGTCACCAGCATCTTGTTTACTTCCATAATATTCACTCAGGCTTAAAACTAAAATGGAGAATAGGCAAAGAAAAAAAAATTAATCAAGGTTCATGAAAATCGTATTGGATCACATTGTCTATTTCCTATATCAGATGCTCCTTACTCAACAAATATGAAAGGACAGATTTTCTCCTTTTAAAAACACACTTAAAGTATTAAGTATATTATATATAATTTTGAGAAGGTAAGGGCTTTTTAAAAATACTTTAAATAAATATATATATATATATATATATATATATATATATATATATATATATATATATAATTACTTGAAAGTTTATGGAGGAGGCTATAGACACCGGTTGACCTGGTGTATAACGTATAACTTGCCATTTATAAATACCTTAAAATTAAATGTATTAACAATGAAATATTATATAGAATTAAGAATAATACGCAATACATTTTATACTAAAATCTCTTAAAGCCAGACTCCGGTTCAGGTTCAAAAATGTTTTCACACTTGCTCAGGAATTCTTTCATACCTTTTCTACTGTACAACAATAAAATGGGTATTAATGATATATATCATCATTTACTCCTAAGACTTTAATAGATTGAAAAATAAGATAGTAAATTAAAATCCCTTTTCTCCTGTTTTCTTCCATTACCGTTACGTTATTTGACTATACATTCATCAAAACCACTCCAAATTTTTATTAGACTCTTTTTAATTTTACCCAATAAACTCTATGTGAATATAATCATTTATTTAGTTAACAAACATTTATTGAGTGCCTCCTAACTTAGATCGCTATCATTTCTAGCTCAGTTACATATAGACCTCTAACTTTAGTGTTATACTCAAGACTCTAAAATAACTGCTTTTTTAAGAAGAAAGAAAAAACAAAGACACTAGTCAGCTTATTTGCAGACTTGGGAAGGATCTAAGAGCTATTGTTAAATGTGCAAATGTAGATAATTATCATGCACTTAACTAAGAATTTTTTTAATATTTCAGAGGCACATAATTCAAAAGTCAGGGATTTTTCTTTTTCTGCTTTTTTTGAGATTACATTGGGACTATAAACATCTGAGTAAAATGAAACACGACAAATGACACCACAGTGGAAAGAATAGCTAATATTTTGAAAAAGCTGGATTTAATTTAAATAGTAAGAAGTATTAATTTTGTTTAAAAGGCAAGTCAAACGAGGTGGAAAGATTAACTACATTAATGGTCAATGACTACCATACAGATAGGCATGGCAGAAAACAACTCCAAACTGAAAATGTATCTGTGAGTTCTACAAGCCTGAGAAGCAAGTGAGAAGGCTTCCTGTAGAAAACTGGGGGAAAACTTAAATCTGCAACATCACAATGCACTTCATAAATGACAAATTATGCACAATTGTGATCATAAAATGTGTTTTGTATATTCACAGATCCTTGCCTTAATCATCTAAAGTAGAGTCTAGCCATTTAGAAAAAGCTAATTTAACTATATAATCATTCAGGGAATATTTGGAAGACTTGGATTCACAGCTTCCTGGCTTCTGTAACAAGGCCACCCAAGTGGATGTCATGTCAACACATATTTTTACTTCCACAACTCAACAATTCTGTGCAGACATAGCTCTCCAAGTCTCTGCTAGCCTGAAACATTTTCTCTAAGTGTCCACTTGGTAATATGAAAAGAAGGAATAATGTGAAAATTTTAAGGAATATAAAGTTTGTGAAAAATTCAGTTATGACAAGAATAATCTTTAAACAGTAAAAATATGTAGAAGAATTGGGTTATTTGCTGTATAAAAGCACCTAATTTTTTCCCCTTAAAAGGAGAAGCGATTTTGAGGAAAACAGTCCTTCTCCTTCACTGGGACTAGGAAAAGAAGTAATTTGTTTGGGTTTTATAATAGACATTAAAAAGCACTAACAGAGAGGCTGGTAACATTGGTAGTTATTAATTGAGTAAACACGCTGCTGTCACATCATTCTTAGCTGTTGGGAAAATCTTCCCGATTGTGTTTGTTTTCCAATGTAAATAAAAACCAGAATGAACTTCAAACTTTAAACACATGAAGTATTAAGTAGATTAGTTCTATAACTCATTCTCATGGTCCAAAAAAATGTTAATAAAAACATAACAAAATTCTGGAATCTTTGAACCTCAATTCTACCTCTAAATTACTAAGTGATTATCCCAAAGCCGCTTTATAACCCTGTTTTAAGGTCTCATTTGTAAAGCACTGAATTTTCTAAGCTATCTTTCTGCCCACAGTGTGTGAGACTATGACTCTTCTCTGCTATTTATTAGGTATCTTAGCATAACAACTAAGCACAGAGCCTCTATAACGGAATTGCATGAGTTCAATTCTTTCTTCTACATATATATAGTTTGTATCCATGTTTTCAGAGAAATTGAACATAATGTTTATTTAGCTATTCAGTTCAGATTGCTTTCTATTCCATTTGGTAGATAAATCATATGAAAAATTTTTTCAGATATTTTGACAACTCAAGAAATTCTTGGTACCATAATGATGTGTTCTATCACTTTTCATAGAAAGAATAATGATAATAAAATAAAGAACTGCAGTCTCATCCAATTCCTATGCAGAGATGCCATAAAATACAAATTTTCATAAAGAACTCAAGGTACAACAACGAAAATATCAAAAAACAATTATTCATCTCCTATTAATTTTCTTTGTGAAGTGTGGTTTGGAGAGAAAGATATTTATATCTTCCCATCTTCAAACCTGTTTATGAAGATAATATTGAAACTCCCTCCATGCCACTAAAAGATTCTCTACAGAATGAAGTCAACCTACTGGGCATTATAGACTAATTAATAAACCACATCTGACACACCCTTTTGTAACTATTATAGCTCATTTCTTTCTTCTGGAAACAAAAGCATTACAGGTTAATTGTAGAAAAAAATTGAAAACATAGAAAGGCAAAAAATAAAACACAAATTGCAAGTAATCTCATTAATTACTGATAAATACAGTTAACTTTTTGGCTTTTTCCTCCCACCTTTAACCCATGAATGTAGCTATATTTATGTATATTTATATACATAATTTATCTATACTTTTATATATACATAATTTGCATAAAATTTATATATGAAAATAAAAATTCTGGCAATGCTATATATAATTTTTCACAAATTGTTTTTAATTGAATAATATATCATTTATATTTTCCTATGTCATTAGTTTGAAAAAATGTGAATTTTCTCCCTGGAAACATTATTTTTTATAAAAATCTATTATTATAAAGTCTGAGGATTGGAGCTAATCTGTCCAAGTACATGCATGCTGATAAGAATTTTGTTTAAAAAGTTTCAATGGGCCCTCTAGGAAAGTCGTACCAATTTACACTATAAATTTTTAAACAACTCATTTCCAAACTTCACAATATCAAAAATAAATTTAAAAAATATATATATACATATATTCACATGATCCTATTTATCTATATCTATATTTATGATTAAACTTGGCAAAAAATATGCCTGACCTAAACGTATTTGGCCAAAATGTAAAACTATTGAGAGGTATAAAAATGTGTTTAATGTATGAATATTCATCATTTTACCTAAATAGGAAGTATTGATCTAATAAAGGTGTTAATTTTTCCAAATTAATGTACGAATTATAAGCATTCTCAAACAAAAATTATTGGGAGATAGTTTGACTAGAAAATACTAATTGATCTGGAAAAGCAAATGGATTTTAAGAAGTTAAAAAATTTTTCAAAAAGAATATAAAAAGGAGATATTCTATGTCAGGTTTCACCATATATCATAAAGTTAACTGTAACAATTGAAACTACACTTGATGTCACCAGGATTTACTATCGGTATGAATTCATGAATATTTACATATAGACATGGGGAGGAAGAGCAGAAAAGTTAAGAGCACAGACTTCGGAAAGGGAGAGTTGGGTTCAAATTTGACTTTACTGCTAAGACTTTGGTCAATATCTTAAATTCCCTAAGCCTTTATTTCCTCATTTGTGAAGTAAAGTTAATGATATGCACGTACAAGTTTGTTGTAAGAATCAAATGAGAAGATGAATATCAAACCTTTAATGCTGTACTTGACAGATAGTAAGGGCTCATTAAATAGTAACTTTAACTTCATTATTTTATTATTCATAAGTAAAGCAACTAAGTTCTTTTGTTAGAAAACTGTGTTTTGGGTGAGCAAAACTGAGATACATTTTGTCATATTGTCAACTTGTGACAACAGCAGGTTAACATTGTACATAAACAACTTTTACAATTAGTGCAAGCCTTCTGCAAGTTGGCACAGAGACCAGAAAATAGTGACTTTTCTGGAGTAAATGAGACACATCACCTGGAAGGAAAAAACCTACAGGTATAACATTTTAAAGAGAAATATTTATACATTTTCATAAATATTACAGACATCTTATTTTATGACCAAATACGTCAGACTGCATCTTTACCAAACAAGGACTTTTTTCTTCCTAACCATAAAACCATTTCACAAAATCAGTGCTATTCTCCCAATACCATCAAATAACCATTCTATACTTAAATTTCTCCAATTAGTCCCAAATTATCTTCTACGGTGCTGCATTGCATTTGTTTCAAGACTCTTAATCCAGAACAGTCTCATTTCTTTCCCCTTCACTTATTTACTTTTGTTATCTCAATGGTTTTTGCAATGGTTTTTGATTTTTTTTTTTTCTTTTGGCTATGACTTGGACAGATTGGGCCAATTGCTCAATTGTCTTATGGAATGTTTCACACTCTAGAGTTGCCTAATTACTTTTGTTTAATTTTGTTTAATTTGCTCCTATTCTCTATGTTTTTTTATTCCTAGTGGAAATTATATCTAGAGTCTTGATTAAGCATTTTTAGAAAGAATGCTTCATTGATGATGCTATGTATTGCATTATATCAAGAAGCACAGAAAGTTTGTTTATCTCACCATTACTAAGGCTCAGAGTGATCTCTGGGTTAAAGTGGTAACAGCCAGATCTCTCTTTTGTAAAGTTATGTGTTTTCTCTTTAGCTAGCAAGTAATTAATGAAATGATCATTTAGCACTTGCAAATATACAAGAACTCATCCAGCTAAATATTTTAGCGTCCTTTGATGATCTTTGCCAGCTATGTTGTTAAGAAGTTTTATGGTAATTTTTTACTTCTATCATTTATTCTTCATTATTTAACTGGAATATTTTCACACAAATACAAAAAAACAAAACAAAAAACAAAAAAAAAAACAAGGAAAATATGACAGAATGGTTTGAAAAGTATCATATAAAAGGAAACAAAAATTTCAAGCATATGTCTAAACTTCTTTTTGACTTATTTGACCTTGCCAGAAGTTCACAGCTGTTTCTCCAAGTCGCCCAAAAGCCCAACTTCCTTCTTGGATACAGTCAAATTGTTAGTGGTTAAGAAAAGTCTTATGTGGAATAGCTTAGTCATTCAGTCAACAAATATATTTCAGTTTCTGTTATAGTAGACCCTGGTCTGAAGGTTTTTTTTCAAAAGGAATGAGATGTGTCAATTAAGATGCAAATTGCTCCAAATTCTATCTGGTCTATTGATTTCTGTTTCTCACACTTTGTAAGAAATTGATCTTCCTGTCTCTTTAATTCATATCATTTCTTGCCAGAAAATGCCCACTTGGTTTTTAAAATCTTTTTCTCAAAGAGAGATTTTATAGATATGTACTTTTTTGTTCTCCTAAGGCTAATTTTTAAATGTATTTGTTTAATTAAAAAATAATAATTGTTATCTTAATAATATATTTTATTGTTTTGTCATTTAACTTTCAACAAAATGTATTCATATAAACTATCTTATTTCTCAACAGTATTGGAGTACTTGAGCACCTGACATTTCTCATATTGCTTTACTGTAATGAAAGTAATTCTGGAGTGGTCACATTGGCAGTCTCCGACAATACAGTTTGTGACAGTGGTTCTCGACTTTGGGGAAGTTGGATCTTAACTTCCTCATAAAAATAAAATCCCCTTTTTGTATAATGACTTATGCTCTGTAATGTACTTCCATATATATTGAATCACCTGATCAGCTGAACATGGGCACAAGTACATACTAGTATTCTCATTGTACTAATGAAGAATCTGGCAATGTATAAAAAGAAGTATACACCATGACCAAGTGGGATTCATCCCAGGTATATAAAGCTAGTTCAAAATTTGAAAAGCAGTTAATGTAATTCATCACATCAATAGGCTAAAATGACAAATCACATAACCATATGAATAGATGCAAAAAAAAATTTGACAAAATCCAACATCCATGTATGATAAAAACCCTCAATAAATTAGGAATAGAGGGAAATTTCCTCAACTTAATAAAGAATATTAACAAAAATATCTACAGCTAACATTATACTTAATGATGAGAAACTCAAAGGATTCCCACTGGGCCCATGTACAAGGCAAGGATGTTCCCTCACAGTACTCTTTTTTTTAACATCATACTGGAAGTCCTAGATAATTCAGTAAGATAGGGAAATAAAAAATATACAAATTGGGAAGAAAGAAAACTGTTCACAGGTGACATGATTATCTATGTACAAAATCTGAAAGAATTGATAAAAGAAAATCTTTGAAGTAATGATTATAGTGAGATTAAAGGATACAAAGTTAATATACAAGTCAATCCTTTTTCTATATACCAGCAATGAACAAGCTGAATTTCAAATTAAAAACACCATATCATTTACATTATCACCCAAAAAGTGAAATGCTTAGATATAAATCTAACAAAATATGTACAAGGTATATATGAGAAAAACTACAAAATTGATGAATGAAGTTAAAGAACCAAATAAAGTTCATAGATATAGACTCGAAATTGTGAAATGTCAATTCTTCCCATTTTGATCTATAAATTGCAATCTCAATTTGATCAATGCAATCTCAATCAAAGTCCCAACAAGCTATTTTGTGGATATCAAAAAACTGATTCTAAAGCTTGTATGGAGAGGCAAAAGACCTAGAATAGCCAATACACTATTGAAGAACAAAGTTGGAAGACTGATGCTATCCAACTTTAAGACTTGCTTATAGTAAAGACTTGCTTATAGCTTACTATAAAGCTACTTATTATTGCTTACTATAAAGACACTGTGTTGTTGGTGAAAAAATAGACAATAGATCAGTGAACAGAAGGGAGACCCCAGAAATAGACCCACATAAATATAGTCAACTAATCTTTGATAAAGAAGCAAAGGCAATTCAATGAAGCACATGGTATCCTCAATAAATGGTGCCAAAACAACAGGACACCCATGTGCAAAAAAATGAATCTAGATACCTCTTATTCCCTCCACAAAAATGAACTCAAATGTATCACAGATCTAAATGTAAAACACAAAATTATAAATCTCATAGAAGATAACATAGGCAAAAACCTAGATGTCTGAAGTATGGCAGTGCTTTTTTAATACAACACCAAAGGTATTATCCATTAAAAAAATTGACAAACTAGACTTCATTAAAAAAAAAAACTTCTACAAAAGACAGTGTGAAGAGAACAAGAATACAAGCCACAGACTGAGAAAAAATATTTGCAAAGACATATCTGATAAAGCACTGTTGATAATCCAAAATACATAAAAATATACAAAATATTCAAATATACTTAAAAACTCTTAAAACTCAACAATAAGAAAACAAAACACCTGATTGAAAAATGAGCCAAAGACCTGAACAGACACCTCACCAAAGAAAATATACAGATGGTAAATAACCACATAAAAAGATGCTCCACATCATATGTCACCAGGGAAATGCAAATTAAAACAACAATGTGATATAACTACACATCTATTAGAATGGCCAAAATCTGGAACACTAACAACACCAAATGCTGACAAGGATGTGGAGCAACAAGTACTCTCATTCATTGCTGGTGGGAAAGCAAGACAGCACAGCCACCTTTGTAGACAATTTGGTGGTTTCTTAAAAAATCTAAACATACTCTTACCACATGGTTCATCAATTACACTTTTTGGTATTTACCCAAAGGAGTTGAAAGTTTACACCCACACAAAAACTTGCACACAGATGTTTATAGAAGATTTATTTATAATTGCCCAAACTGGGAAGCAACCAAGATGCCCTTTATAGTAGGTGAATTGATAAATAAACTGTGTTACATCCAGACAGTGGAATATTATTTGGTGCTAAAAAGAAATGAGCAACTAAGCCATGAAAACATATGGAGGAAACTTAAATGCACATTACTAAGTGAAAGAAACCAATCTTCAAAGTCTGTGTACTGTATGATTTCAACTATATGATATTCTGGAAAAGGAAAAACTATGGAGACAGTAAAAAGATCAGTGGTTGCCAGAGATTGAAGAGAGAGAAATAAATGGTGGAGTGCAGAGGGTTTTTAGGGCAGGGGAAATACTCTGTATGATACCAAAAGGAATACATGTCATTACATATTTGTCCAAACCCGTAGAATGTACAACATCAAGAGTGAAGCATAATGTAAACTATGGACTTTCAGTGATTATGATGTACCAATATAGGTTCATCAAGTGCAATAAATATACCACTCTGGTGGAAGTTCTTGATAATGAGAAATATCATACATGCGTAGAGGAAGAAGATATATGAGAATTCTATGTACCTTCCTCTCAATTTTTCTGTGAATCTAAACTGTTCTAAAAAAAAGTCTGAGTTAAAAAACAGAGAGAGTTCTGAAGATGAATGATGGTGATGGTTGCACAATAATTTTTTAAAATTTTATTATTTACTTTTTAAATTTATTATTATTTTTTATTATGATGGCATTGGTTAACAAAATCCAGTAAGTTTCAAGTGTATAATCCAACAGTAAGGCATATATAGATTGCATTGTGTGTTCACTGCCCACAGTTAGATTTCTTTCTAACTATTTGACCCCCTTTACTCTGTCTATCCCCACTCCAACTTCTCCTCTATCCTCTGGTAACCACTAGTCTATAGTCCATGTCCATGAGTCTCTGTTTGTTTGCCCTGTTCTTTTGTTGCTTTTAGTGATATAAGTGATATCATGTGATTTTCAACTTTTTCTGTCTGGCTTATTTCGCTTAGCATGATTATCTTGAGGTCCATCCAGGTTGTCGCAAATGGCAGTATTTCATCTCTTCTTATGGCTGAGTAATATTCCATTGTATATATGTGCCACAGCTTGTTTAGCCAATCATCTACTGTAGGATACTTCGGTTGCTTCCATTTACTGGCCACCGTGCATAATGCTGTCATGAACATCGGTGTACAAATATCTTTACGGATATGAGTTTTCAAGTCTTTGGAGTAAATACCCAGTAGAGGGATTGCTGGATCATAATGTAGATCAATTCTTAGTTTTCTGAGGAACCTCCATACTGTTTTCCATAGTGGCTGTACCAATTTGCAGTCCTACCAGCAGCGTATGAGGGATTCTTTTTCTCTGTATCCTCTCCAACACTTGTTATTACTTGTCCTGTTGATAACAGCTATTCTAATAGGTGCAAGGTAGTATCTCATTGAGGTTTTGATTTGCATTTCCCTAATAGCTAGTGATGTTGAGCATCTTTTCATATGTTTGTTGGCCATTTTTGTATCTTCTTGGGAGAAATTTCTGTTCAGTTCCTCTGCCTATACTTTAATTGGATTGTTTGTTTTTTGTTGTTATTGAGTTGTATGAGTTCTTTGTATATTTTGGATATTAGGCCCTTATCGAAGGTGTTACTTGCAAATGTATTTTCCCATTTGAATGGTGGTTTCTTTACTTTGTTGGCGGTTTCTTTTGCTGTGGAAAGCTTTTTAGTTTGATGTAGTCCCATTCATTTACTTTTGCTTTTACTACCCTTGCTTTTGAGGTCGAATTCATTAAATCCTCTTTAAGTCTAAAGTCCATGAATTTAAATCCTATGTTTTCTTCTATGCACTTTATTGTTTCAGGTATTATTTTCAGGTCCTGATTCTATTTTGAGTTAATTTTGGTTTGTGGTGATTGACAACAGTCTAGTTTCATTCTTTTGCAGGTGGCTTTCCAGTTTTCTGAGCAGCATTATAGAAGAGGCTTTCCTTTCTCCACTGTATGTTTTTGGCTTTTTTGTTGAAAATTATTTGCCCAAATAAACATGGGTTTACTTCTGGACTCTCGATTCTGTTCCACTGGTTTTTGTGTCTGTTTTTCTGACAATACCATGCCATTTTGATTATTGTCACTTTGTTATATAATTTGAAGTTGGACAAAGTGATTTCTCTAGCCTCTTTCTTTTTTCTCAAGATAGTTTTGGCATTGTGCTTCCATACAAATCTGATGATATGAAATTTGCTCTTATTACTGCTTTTGCCATGTCCCAAAAGTTTTGATATGTTGTACTATCATTATCGTTCATTTCTATGTATCTCTTGATCTCGTTTTATTTCTTCTCTTACCCAGTCGTTCTTCAGTACCATTTTGTTTAATCTCCATGTATTTGTAGTTCTTCTTGCTTTCTTTTTACAGTTGATCTCCAGCTTCAAAACATTATGATCAGAGAATATGGTTGGTATGATTTCAATCCTCTTATATTTGTTGAGGCTATCTCTGTGTCTCAGTATGTTGTCAGTCCTTGAGAATGTTCCATGTGCAGTAGAAAAGAATATACTAGCAGCTGCTTGGGAATGAAAGGCTCTGTAAATGTCAATTATATTCAGTTGGTCTAATGTGTCATTTAAAGATATTATTTCCTTATTGATTTTCTGTTTGGATGATCTATCCATATCCCACAGTGGGATATTTAAATCCCTTCCTGTGACAGTGTTTTGGTCCCTTTAGTTCTGTTACTAATTACTTTATATATTTTGGGGCTCCCTGATTGGGAACATAGATATTAATAAGTGTTATGTCTTCTTGGTGCATGATGCCCTTTATCATTATGAAGTATCCCTCAGTATCTTTCTTTACCTTTTTTATATCAAAGTTTATTTTGTCCGATATTAGTACTGATAATCCCGCTTTTCTTTGAATGCCATTTGCTTGAAATATCATTTTCCGCCCTTTCACTTTGAGTCTGTATTTGTCTTTGGAATTGAGATGTGTCTTCTGGAGGCAGTATGTGGTTGGGTTTTGTTTTTGATCCAATCTGCAACTCTGCGCCTTTTTATTGGTGAGTTCAGTCCATTTACATTTAGGGCGATTATTGAAATATGAGGTTTTCTTATAGCCATTTTACCTTTTGCTTTCTGGTAGCTAGATGCTTCCATTACTTCTTTGTCTTGTGTGTCATTTTTTTTTTTTTTAATTTTGGCTTTGTGAGTTTTTCCTCTGGTTCTTCTTGTTTTATGTTCTGTATTTCAGTTCCGAATCTTTGGTGTGTGGTTACCATTACGAATATGTAGAGGAAAGTTATATATATATATTCATTTTCTTCCACATGTGCCTTATCTTCATTCCCCTTTGTGAATTTGGATCTTCGAATCCTCCCCTTTTCTGTCATTGTTGTCTCTATTTGTCCCTAGGTATGCTGAATGTTCATTACTGTCTTGCTATAGCAAATCTCTTCTTATTGTTTAAGCTTACAATCCCATGTTCTTAATAAGGGTTTCAGTCCTCTGCTTCTATCTGCCTGCTAGTCACCATAGTCATAGTTATGTTTTTTTTTTTTTTTGGCATTTTGTTTTAGGTGAGCTGACCCCTTTTAGTATTTCCTGCAGTGCAGGCCTTGTAGTGGAGAATTCCTTCAATTTTTGTATGTCCGAAAAGGTCTTTATTTCTCCTTCTTATCTAAAGGAGAGCTTAGCTAGATACATCATTCTTGGCTGGTCTTTTTATCATGAAACAGTATGTAACTTTAGGGCAGTGTGAAGTCTTTGTGGAGATGGGCAACACACAGAACAGGAAAACAAGTGGTATGGACAGAAATTTAATATGATACCTATAAAAATGATTTCATCTATAGGAAATATTTGATTCCATTCCTTTCTTGTTTGTAAGGTTTAAACTGAGAAGTGCGACGATAATCTAATGGGTTTTCCTTTATAGGTTACCATCTTCTTTTCACTGGCTGCCCTGAGAATTCTTTGTCATTAATTTTTGATAATTTTTATATAATGTGTCTTGGAGAAGGCCTTTTTGGGTAGAGATAATTTAATGTTCTGTTGACTTCTTGAATTCCAAGCTCTAGCTCATTCCTTAGATTTGGGAAATTCTCATCCCCTATTTGTCTGAAAATGCTTTCTAATCCCTGCTCCTTTTCCTCCCCTTCGAGAATGTCCATTATTCTTATGTTTCCTCTCCTGATAGAATCAGCTAGTTCTTGTATTTCTTTTTCATTATTTTTCATTCTTCGTTTTCTCTCTTCTTCCTTCTGATTTATTTCTAGATTTCTGTCTTTGATATCACTGACCCTTTCCTCCATTTGGTCAGCTCTATTTCCCAAAATTGATATTTTATTTTTTATCTCTCGTAGTGTGTTCTTTATCTCCAGAAGTTCTATTAGGTTTTTTTTGTGGGTTTCGATCTCCTTGCTAAAAACTCATTCTGCTGATCTAGTTGTTTTTTCACTTCCTGGAATTGTTGATATGAATTATTTTGGATCTCATTGAGTTTTTTCAGAAGTACCATCCTGAATTCTTTGTCATTTAAGTCATATATTTCTATGTCTGTAAGCTTATTTTCTGGAGATTTTTCTTCTTTCTTTCTTAGATGCCTTGTCACCTTGGTTGTTCATGGTGTTTAATGGCCTATTTCTCCACCTGGGCATTAGTGGAAGTGTATTCTGTTTCCACACTCAGAAAGAAGATTTATTATATAAATGTTTTTCTGGCTTGTTGCAAAGAAGGTACTTTTCTTTTGGTTTCCAGTAGGTGGTGTCTAAGCCTCTTGGATCCCTGCTTTATATACAGCCTTATTAATGCCTTTTTTTTTCTTATAAATATTCAATCATGATTATTACCTTAAGTCTCAATCCCTGTCAGTATTAGTGAAATTTTCGATAGCATTTGCTCAGATTCCCCTGGAGCTTTGTGGCGTTCAGTCTTGGAGGAGTCTTCTGAGTTGGAGGATGAGGGTTTTGGCTCAGCCTTGCATTTTGCAACCGAGGCTGGTAATAATCAACTGTTGCTTCTCTGACATCTCCACTTCTCTGCTTTCTGCTCTGATCCCTGGGCACTACTGCTGTGTAGAGCTCAAAGCTCTTTCAGGAAGGGCTGTTCAGGGAATCCGCTGCACCTTCTCCCCAACCTTCCTTCTGCAGGGAGCTCTGGCTGCAAGAGGCAGCTTCTTTGTTTCTCCCAGTCTACCGCCCAACTCCCACAGTTCTTACCTATGGTAGCTCTTATTCGCAGATACCTCGTTCAGATGTGCTTGTGTGCAGTTTGGGTGTTATTTGTTGAGTTTTAGATGTTCTGCTTATTGTTATTTGAGTGGGAGAGTACTGGGGACATCACTCACTCTGCCATGCTTCTGACATCACTCCTAATAATTTGAATGTACTTAATACCACTAACTGTACACCAAAAATTTGTTATGATGGTAAATTTTACGTTTTATGTTTTACCACTATTTTTTTAAATTGAGATAAAAATCAATCATATATCTATATATTATATATTGATAGCCAATATTTAAAAAATCAATGTAACCTGTAACTGCAAAAACATAAAATACTTAGGTGTAAATCTAACAAAATGTGTACAAGAAGGTGCTGAAAACTAAAACACTGATGAAGGAAATTGTAAAAGACCTATGTAGAGGCATACCACGCTCACTGATTGAAAGATTCAACATGATGAGATATCAATTCTCACCAAATTGACCTACAGATTTAATGTGATGCCAATCAAAATCCTAGCAGAATTTTTGGTAGATATAGAAAAGCTAAGTCTAAACTTTATAGAGAAGGACAAAGGAACTAGAATAACTGAAACAGCTTTGAATAAGAAAAATACAGTTGGAGCATTCTTGGATTTATTTGCTTTTAAGCTACGGTGAATAAAACAGTGTGGTATTGACAAAGAGATAATAACAATAGACCAGTATAACAGAAGTGACTTTTCCTATAGGCAATAGGAAAACATTTTAGCCATAGAAAAGAAATTAGGAAAAGGAGTATCATTAATACAAATTTGGAAACGCATATAAAAGAGAGGAAAGTAGAAAGACTTGGGGCAAGGAGGTTGATTGAGATGTATATTGATATCAGTCAAACAGTTGTAGTGGCAATGGGAATACAAAGGAACCGAATAGAAGTTTTGAAGAAAAACAAACAAAAAAACACCTCGTCTTGAAACAGGAGGGCTCAAAGGTGATTTCAAAATTTCAAGACTGTGAGACTGAAAGAATGGTGGTGATCTTCATCAAAATTATGATGTTGGAAATGCAGACTACATTAACAGATAAATGAGATTGGTAATTAACATTGTGTTAATTACTGTATTTTCCATGTGCCAGACATTGCCCTAAACAGATGGTATTATCTCATCAATTCTGACTGTAATCCTAAGAGATAAGTCTCAGCAATGTCATCAGATATGACATGTAAAGTAAATGACTCAGAGAAAACTATTAAGCCATTGTCAATATTTACACAATTAGGAAGTGGAAGAATTAGGATTTGCATCTAGGAAATCTGATGCCAAAAGTCACATTCGTAGTCACTATATTCTATTGTCTCCTCAAGGATTTCAAAAGTCATTTGCCTAATGAATATAGAAGAAGAACAGAAGTCCAGGGAGATTAAAAATCATACAGTTAAGTGCTACATTCGGTCCAAAGCCAAATCTAGTTCCTTAACTTGTGTCCTTTTAATACATTACTCATACCAGGCACTTTATTTTGATAGAAAGCTTCTTTTCCACAGCGTTCACCTTTATCACTTAGCATTCCCAGAGATAAAACAAAATGCTGTTCTTACATCTAGGAAAGAGGTGAAACGTTACAAGTATGCTCAGTGTTCAAATATCATTCAAAGTAAATAATTGAATTTTCCTCAATAACAAATTTGTTTGTTTTTTTTTTTTGCCTGAATCATTTGACATTACATCATTAATCTTTTCATTTCTTTTCGTTTGGCAAGCGCAAATCATTGTGGTTTTCCTTTCATTAAGGAAGAGAAAACTTAGAACTATAATGTAGTCTGGATGGGAATGTGTGGCCTATGCTGTCATCCAGTGGTCATATTGTACTATTACACCACGATGAAGATCGCTTTAGTGTGTCAATCACTCCACCTTCCTCTAAAACAAAGCAAGATTCTTCAGACTCCCCGCTTCTATAACAGCTGATCTGGCAGCTTAGGAACGAAGTGGAGCGGGGTGGGGGGGAATGAAAGACGGAGAGTGGAAAGGAAAGGTACTCTATTGGGGCTCTGCTAACTCTGGGAAACAAGAGAAAACATCATTGCTGAGTGAGAACATGGTGTTTTGAAGGGATAGAAAATGCCCCCTACTGGCTGCTCTTGACATGGCCAGGTTATATTTCCAAGGTATCAAAAAAAAAAAAGTAAATAAATTGTGCTCTTAATCTCTCCAGTCTTGGTTTTTTAATATATAAAAAAAAAAGAGAAGAATGGGAGTAGTCTAAATGCTCTCCAAAGGTCTTTGCATATCAACATTCCATGACTCTACAATGTCCTACTCAAGATTTTTTGCCTATGTGACACCACGTAGGTATGTTGGAAAATTTCTGGAGGCTTGGAATTTGTCATTGTTGTCAGATATTCTTGATCTAAACCAAATAAGACCTTTACTTTCTTTTTGTTTTCACTTTGAAAGCAAAATAATAGCTATATATCTCAAGATGAATACTAGGGACACAGCCATGCTACCCAAATTTTCTCTTTGGCTCCCTGCCAAAGGAATAGAAACTGGCTGACATCATCAGAGTGGAAGAAGAGTGAACAGGAGGCAATTTATGCAAGGGAGAGCTTAAACCATTACAAAATTCTCCAGTGGCCCTGTGATTCATTTTGTTTCCTGGTAGTTTCCATCTTCTAATTTTGACAGATGTGGTTTTCTGATTTTTTTTTCTTAAGAAGCTTACTGGATTTGCAAAGAAAGAACTAAAGGGATAAGGTTAAGGAGTCGATTTAACATCAGCAGAGACAGATGCCTTATTGTAATTAAATTGAAACTCTAAGACCTTCTATGGGCCAACTCCTTGTAGCCTAGGCCATTGCCTTTTTTACTTTTATGCAACCCATTTTCTCACTTAAAATTCATAACTGAAAATGTACAACTTTTTTTATTTCTTCTTTAGTGTTCATATTCATATGAATAGTTGGTCTGCAGAGATTGTTCAGTAAAGATGTCAGATGGATCTGCATTATTGATTCGTCTCTACAGTGTGGAAGTTGACACCCAGGGCACCATGACACGATTAAGTGCTAGTGAGGAGGCATATGATCTACTAGCTATTTCTGAAAATTGTGTGCCCCCAAATAACTTCACTGTTGGCCTGAATGGTGGACAAATTCTACATTAGTACTTCATTCCTTCGAGTCAAAATATCGCTTCAAGAAATCCCCACTTAATGTCTTGCTTACTCTTTCTTAGCTATCAAAATTTCATCGTGAATTTAAAGATTAGCAGTCATTGAAATTAATCTCAGGATGACAAGGGGCATAGAATTTTAATAAAGAGGATGTATAAAGCACATATTTACCTACATTAGAATTTTCCAGACTAGTATTCAGGATAAGCACTTTTTTTGAAGAAGAAGAATATTAGTAAGCATTGTAGATTTCTTTAAAAGGAGGTCTGAAATCAACGGAATTCAGCAAAAACTAAAAAGGCTTATTTTTATACTGAAGCCTTTAATATGTTAATAATCATTCAACAAATATTTATTGAACACTGACTATATGCCAAAAATGGTTATAAGTGTTTGGGATACCCCAGGCAACAAGACAGACAAGGATGGCTTCCTTGTAGAGTTCACATTCTAGCAGGATTAGGCAGACAATGAACAATAAACATAATAAGTAAAATATATAAAATGTGCTTAGTGGTGTATAAGGTAGATTAGTAACACAAGTTGTTGGAGGAAAGGGAGCATTCTGCATTTTTTAAAAGTGTGGTTAGGGTATGCGCCATTGAATAAAGCTTTAAATTTGTTAAAGGGGTTCGTCATGTAGATACCTGGAATAAGAATGTGTCAGGCAATTGTGACGACCAGTGCAAAGACTCCGAGGTGGGATGCTTGGTATGTCCAAAAAGTCACAAAGAGTCCAGTGTTTGTGGGACAGCTGGCTGGGGCCAGGGTAATAGTAGGAGAAGTCAGAGGGGCAAGGAGGAGGAGGGAGTTACAGTTATATAGGGCTTTCCTAGCCATTGTAAAGACTTTTTAAATTGAGGAAAACAAGTAACCTTTGCAGAGTTTTGAGGAAAGAAGTAACTTGATTTGATTCATATTTTTAAAGGGTTGTTGGTTGCTGTGTTGAGAACTGACTGAAACTTGGCAAGGAAAGGAAAAAGGGGGCCAGTTAGGGCAGTGCTGCGATCAATCAAGCAAAAACCGGTGATGGCTGGGAGACCAATGTAGTGGCTGAGGTTGTGGTGAGAAGTACTTGGATCCTGGATATATTCTTAAAGTGAAATGGATTTGGAGTGTGAGAGAGAGAAGTTGAGAAAAGACAGTAATGTCATCAGTTGAGACAGAGAAGGTTACGAATCGGAGGGAAATGTTAACCTCACTTTTCAACATGTCAAACTTGATGTACTTATCAGACATCCAAGTCAAAATATTAAGCAGATAGTTGGATAAATGTCTTAGTCCATTTGGGCTGCTATAACATGAAACTTCAAACTGGGTAGCTTATAAACAACAGGAATCTATTTCTTACAGTTCTGGAACCTGAAAGTCCAAGATCTGGGTGGCCAACATAGTCAGATGAGGGTTCTCTTCCAAGTTGCAGCCTTCTCATTGTATCGTACGTGGTGGAAAGAATGAGGTAGCTCTCAGGAATCTCTCTTTTTTAAAAATTAAGTTTATTGGGGTAACATTGGTTAATAAAATTATATAATTTTCAAGTGTACATTATAATTTGACGTCTGTATATTCTATTGTATGTTTACCACCCAAAGTTCAGTGTCCTTCAGCTACTGTATATTTTATCCCCTTTACCCACTTCACCCTCCCCCACCCCTTTATTTGACCCCTTTTACCCCATCTACCTCCCTCCTCCTCCCCCACCCTCTACTCTCCGGTAACCACTAGTCTATAGTCCATGTCCATGAGTCTCTGTTTGTCCTGTTCATTTGTTGCTTTTAGGTTTATATTGGGGTCTCTTTTATAAGGGCACAAACCTCACCTATGAGGACGCCATCCTCATGGTCTAATCATCTCCCAAAGCCTCACCTACTAAAATCATCATATTTGGGGGTAAGAATTTCAACATATGAATTTGGAGGGGCGGGACACAATTTGGGGAGAAGAGCCTGGACTAACAACATAAATTTAGGAGTGTTTAACATATGTTTGGTTTTTAAAGCCTTCAGACCTGTTGAGATTGCTAAAGGAGTGAGTTGGTAGGAAAACAGACGAACAAACAAACAAAAGTGAGTGCTGAAGTACTGAAGTACTGAAGGTTGGGCCACTCCAGTATTATGAGACGTGATAGAAGAGGGTGTCAGATAATAAGAACAAAGAATAATAATAGGAGAGTACAGTATCCCAGAAAGCGGTGGAGAAAACGTTTTAGCTGAGAGGAAGAGATCAGGCGTGTCAGTGTTTCCAGCTGCTTGATCGAATGAGGCAAGAGCTAAGACTAGACCATTGAGGGAACATCCTCCATGAAGCTGAAGGGCAAGAGCACTTTCAATATTCCCTGTCATGTGAACTGTGAATCCCTGAGAGGGTAATAAAATGCATAGCATTTCCCAAAGTCAGCACAGAACACCTCTTCACAGAGTATCTCCAGTGTAGCCAAAACTATTTGGGAAGATATTGATGTCGATGACGGCACTAACTGAAGAGAGCAGGTCTCGGCAGCACAGTGCTGGGTCAAGGGCTCAGGTCCCTGGATCTCATGAGAACACTAAAGTGGAAAGTAAACTTTGACCACAGTGGAGTTCTCCAGCAGTCAAAGTGACAGTCCCTTAAGACCAGCAACTTTTCTTACATTTCTTTTATTTGGCTGGCTCTTCACAGAAGAGGAAAACTTATAGGCCCAGAAATATATGGGGGGGCAGGGGGAATGCTCAAACCTCTCCGGCCAGGAGGGGAATTAAAATTAAAACTATAGCATCCATTGGGTTGGGTAACATTTAAAAACCTGATAACACCAATGTTAAAAAGGATTTTAAAAAATGAGAACTCTCATTCCCTGCTAATGGCATTGTAAATTGGTGCAATATGGTAGTACCCAATAAATTTGAAGATGTGAAAATTGTTCAGCCTAGGAATTTTACTTCTAGGGATTTACCCTAAAGAAGCTCTTACATATGTGCACAA
This sequence comes from Pteropus medius, assembly GCF_902729225.1. NCBI lineage: Eukaryota > Metazoa > Chordata > Mammalia > Chiroptera > Pteropodidae > Pteropus > Pteropus medius. Next base: position 1,469,003 of record NW_024348082.1, on the reverse strand, counting down.
GAAAATATTTACAAAAGTTCACTGCAGGAAATAATGTCTATCAACAAAAGCATGAATATATAAAATGCTGTGTGTCCACACACTGAAATAACACATAGCAGTTAAAAATTAATTGATTAGAGCTACATTATCAACATAATAAATTTCTAAGCATAATATTGAAAGAAAAAGTAGGTTGTAGAATTAAAAGTATAGTAAGATCCTATTTATATAAAGTTTTTTTTTTTGAAATATGCAAAAGTTTGTACATTATTTCTGAATGCATATATGATAATGTTATAACTTTACGTAGTGATAAACACAAAATAGAGGTTTAGGGGAGAGGCAAGGATTTCTTACCTCATTCTGTATATTTGTTATATTTTATATTAAACATATATTTTAAAGAGGAAAGACATGCCTAAGAAACATAGGTTTTAATGCATGGGCTGAGAGAAGATGTAACACAAGTCAAACTAAATTAATGTGGTAAAACAATAACATGGGACACAAGGTGTCAAGGAGACAAATCAAAAAATTTAAGAATTTCCTTCACACTATATTTCTGGGAAGAAAATGGCATTCTTTCTAAGTCCTAGTAAACAGGTCAGCTGTTGCTATATTGCTCACCTTGTGATATTCCAAGGAGAAATTTAATTTCACTGACATGCCCATTCATTGGTACTTTGCATAGATAAAAGGACTGTTTCTAAGGAATATGTCTACTCTATGTATGCAAAGAACCCTTAGAAGGGTGTGTGGTCATAATTTAACAGTGATAGTCCTTACCCACTGCCTGAGACTAATTTTCATTTATCAGGCTGCTTATAATACCAAACCTAAAACTGAACCACTTTTAGTATCAATGAAATAAACCATTATCTTAAAATATGGTTATTTATTTGACAAAATAATTTAATTATTTGTTTGTGCTATAGTGATCTGTATGCATTTGGAGAGGGAAAGATTCCTTTCTGGATTAAAAAGGAACCACGAGATAAAGGAAAAGGTCTTTAAATGTGTAATTAAAATTTAATTAATTATCTTTCTCATTCAGTGTATTATTTTGCCGCATCATTAAATATAGTCAAATGATATTGTGTTGGATTAAGGGGATTTAAGGCCTAACCTCACTTCTTTGTCTGATGAGGACTGCCGCTGAGAGTATATTGAGTGGAGGATCAAGCATCTCACTAAGAACCTTCCCTGGAATGGGGAACCAAGGGATATGAACTGAAGATGAAAAAAACCTGCTTTGTTTTCCCCAAATTGCTGATGATCCAGACAGATGTTTGCCTGTAGGTAATGTGAATCTGTTTAATCTACTAAAACAGAAGACAGCACTGAAGGCAATGTCTCTCTTTTTCCTTTGATACTTTTTACCCGTTACACTATTTATTTTTAAAGACACAGAAGCAATTATTGTTAATAGTATTGGTTGCATCCATCTGCATTCCTTTCTCTTGGAAGTGATGATCCTGGCATCCCAGTCGGTCTTCTTCACCTGCATCTGGGTCACTTTGATGCCAAATGCTTTTGCTGCTGCTGAAATCGAGAAGCTCCAGCAGCGGTGCTCCTCTTCGGTGACTCGGACCCGGTAAGACATCCGCAGTATAGTCTGCGCAATTAGCACCCAGTTTCTCTCACCTGTTGCCTCGGGCATATGGGAAACCTGGAAACATATCTTTAATGATAGCAAATCTTTGTGGTAGTGATTGTCTCTAATGATAGCATTCATGAATCAAAATAAATCACCTCTGGTCGGCATCAGAAAGAGCAGAATCTTGGATCTCTGTTGCCATTCATATTCTTATTTTTGGAGATAACAGTTAAAGGGCTCATACATGGATATTCTTTCAAGGAATATATTTATTTAATGAGTAAGATATCTATTATTAATAATGACACTTGAAGAAACCTAATGTTCAAATTTTTTTGAATAGTGGTCTAGGCACCAACTTCTTCTAATGTCAAATACTTGTAGGGTATGTAGTTTCATACAGTGAAGAGATAGTGTAGAAAGGCATTAAAGCCATTTGTTGTCTTTAAGAATAGTTTCCGTACTTTTGAAGCATCACCGAATGTCGATAAATCATCATTATTATGTATTATCGATAATCAAGAGCATGCTTGGACTTGCTAGGAAGGGAGCCTAGCTAACTACTTGAGTGACCAGTTCATCCCTGATTTGCTGAGGACGTCATGGGTTTTAGCACTAAAAGTCCCAGGACTCTCCTCAGTTCCAGGCAAACTGCAACAACTGTTTTCCTATTACCCATGACCTTTAATAGCCAAGAAATGACCTCCTCTCTTGGGGAAAGTCTTTCCTTTCCACCAAGTACAAGATTTCAAAAAAGACCCAGGAGGAGAAACTGAGGAGGAAAGGTTATACCACCCAGCTGACCTTGGCAATCAACAGAGCAACGACTGTTTCAGCCAGATTGCCTTCACTTGAATATTTGTGAAGCTCTCATAATAAGATCAGGAAAAAGAACAGAAATTTTTAATAAATTCTCTGAAGCCTCAGATTTAATGACCAAAAACAATATAGGTGTACTCGAGAGCTGGGAGAGGTTACTAGATTCTCAACTCCTGAGCTACCGTCGAAAATCAAGGACCGTTTCACATGCTTTCCTTCCATGCTTCTGCTCCCACACTCAAATCTGAGATGTGAGGAAGTTTCTGAGTTTTTCTTCAAGGCAATTAGGCGAGGCAATACTTGGGAAATGTGGGGTTATACCACCAGGCTATGTTCTTTTCAGGTTGCTTGTAACTTCTGTGTTGATAGTTTATCTAATTTTGAAATAGATGGAGACTGCTTAAAATATCATTCCTACTCAGACATAGATTTGTCCAGATATGTGGATGAGAAGGGAGATTGTCATAGAAGCTAATCCATCTCATCGGCCTACTGTCATTAGCAGAGTTGCTTGTGTGTGTGTTTTGTGGTGGGGTGGGAATTTCTTTCTTAATTTAGATGTCTCATTTTTATATCCTATTTAAATGAATAGGGAACCCTGGGTTTCTGCTACATGGGGCCAAGCATGTTTGTTTTCACCTCTCTATATCCTAAGTGAGGTACTCCTTTCAGCAATAAGCTAGAACATGATTCATTAAAAATTTATATCTGTTGCTTTGGTTTTTCAAAGAAAAATCCTCTAGGACATGAGAGATTGAGGAAACCATCAACCCCCATTCAAAAGTAGCCACTTAGGATGAAAGCCAGGCATTTTCTCTGGGTGAACAGGGCAATCCAGCCAGCCAATTTTTGGATCGTCACTTGGCATACTGGCATGCAGATTTTAAGGCATTTTGACAAAAATAAAGAAATAACTGTATAGGGGAGTTTTTAGAGCAAGAAGCCCAGGATTCTTCAGGCCTTAGTACATGAATAAATAATATGAGGTTCTTTGCCCCATATTGATCTGAATAATAGTAACTAAATAAATAATGAATGAATGTACTAATAATCCATTCTTTCATAATGCAAGATAATTAATAGGATGAACATGGAAGAAAGCCATGATCTTTCTTTGAAAATTATGAAGTAAATCTATATGTATTATTTTGAGCCAGTTTCTATGCAATCAGGCCCTTAATTGCTTTGCTATTAGCTATTTTCATTCAGAATGTAATCTTACTCTAAACCCCAAAATTCCCATTTTTATCCCAACATTTTTTTAAATCTTACATCCAAGGATTCCCTATGCTTCTTAAAAACAAAATAGGGGTGGCAGTGGTGAATGAACTAAATTATGGCAGGTGAAAAATGTTCCTGTTTTGCCCAGGGAAGAGATTTGGGTCCATAGTGATGCAAAGAGGATTAGATATGTAGACTCACTGAATATTAATTGATCCTTGCAACAATTGTACTGAGTGCCTTTATATACCAACTGCTGGGTTGGGGGTTAGGGGTACTATAGGGGAATAGTACACTGTCTCTGGCCTTAAGAATAATGAACAGAGTGTGGAGTCTGAAGTCTGTTTAAATCGGCTTGCCAGAGCCAGCTGTTAAATTTTCGGGTAATCTATTAACTGACTGTTAAAAATAAACATTATTAAAAATTACATTATTGAACATACAGTTAGATAAATACTTTTTAAAACTAAAGCAATAAATTCTTAAAACTCACCATTTCCTACATACTTTACTACATTTTACTATTATCTATTGTTCTTAAGGTTACTTACATCTATCATATCTGTATGGTAGAAATACTACACTATACTGTACCATTCTATCTTTTCCTATCTATAAACAATAGTATACTACCATATGTCACATCATATCATATTATGTAATATTACATTATATTATGTGACACTACACTATGGGCTATGAACATCTCTGCCACGTCAATAACTTCAGATCAGCCATGATGGGAGTATTTACATCATGGAAATCAGCAAATACTACAAATAGGGCTTTTTTTTTTCCTGGTGAACAACTTGTTAAACATTTACCAGCACATGTGTGAACCTAATGTAAAAGCCAAAAAGGTCCTAGGGCTTGCAAATGCAAGCGCTACTGCAAATAAGACAGAAGAGAGACTATATGCTCCTCTGGGGAGAGCTTGTTGCTAGATTTTCTGATTTTGCAAAAGAAGCAGGAAATTCATATTTTCATGTGAAATTTTCCAATTTAGTCCACCAGATGGGCTATCCAAAATATACCTGCAGACCAGCTCCTAACGTGGTCCAATTTCCTCATTTCACAGATGAGGAAACTGAGACCTTGTCACTGAGTTCATGATCAGATGGAGACCCAAATGAGACCTAGGAACCGTCGTTATCTCAAATGGGGCCCACTCTCTGGCTGGCTCTTCCTCAGAAATGTTCATCTGCGTAGGTTTTCCTTTTATAAGAGGCTATTGACTAAAGTTATATATTCCCACAGTTCAGGGTGCAGAAGCAGTTCAAAGCCACAAGATTCACTCTGGATAATGCTCCATGTCCTCCCTAAGAAACCTCAAAAGCATCGGGGACCTAGGGTAAACACCAGTTCGTAACAGAGCTTAAGCAGAAAAAGCCCATGTTAGCAGAATGAAAAGAAAAATGGAATGAGAAGGTGAAAAGCCATGACTGGATCCTTATTTGGAAAAGATCCTAGATGGCAAGTCCAATTTGGTCTAGATAACTTATAAAGCATCTATTACAAAAAATCCAATAACAGGTTTTTACCTAGGGAGGGGAGGAAAAAAAAAGAATCTTCATTATGCTTTCCCTTTTCCAAATTTACTCCTAATCTACATTCATGTACCTACATGATTTTTTATGTTTAAAAGTATAGTATAGACACGATTTTGTATTTTCTTAACTTAAGCATTTTCCACATTGTTTCATGGACAACATAATAGTATTTTTAATCACTCCATATAATTACTTTGAATTAAAGGACCAAAATTACCTACTTTATTATTGAACATTCATTTTCAAGTTTGCACTAGTATGAGTAACAGCAATAAATATTTTCATGCATGTAATTTTACCTTTACCAATAAAAATATGTTTCTAGAAATAAATTACTGAGTCAAAGCACATAAATTATCTTGATAGCTCTTGAAATTGATTTCTAAAGGAGTTTTGCCAATATTTATACTGCCATTTACAAAATAGAAATGTTTCCATTTCATCATATTCTTAATAGCATTGGATACTAAGATTTTGTTTTCTGCTCACTTAATAGGTATAAAATGGTAGTTATGGTTTTAATTGGCGTCTCACTGTTAACCCTCTAGAGTCAATATTTTTAATATGCTTATCAATTATATCTTCCTACATAAATAATCTATTCATGTCAGACCTAGTTGTTTCCAATTTCTGATCCTGGTAAAATAATCAAATATATAGGCCCTTGAGAAAGCAGTTTTATAAAGCAACTAGGCATTCGTGACCCAAGTGAAATGGATTTTTTTGTCATTCCACTTGCTAAACTCCAATGCATCAGAATGACTTAGATGTATTTGCTTTTCTTCAGCCACTTCTAGTACTTTTTAATTCTTTGCCTAATGTCCTCCTCAAAGACCCTCTTAGTCCTCTTGAAACCAGTCAAAATTCAGTTTTTCCTTCCCTCCAGACCCCCAGTTTCTTGGTTAAAAAATTATAGTGGAGTTTCTGATACTGAGAAGAGGGGAAGCATAGAAATATGATTCCTTTGTTTTATCCAAGAAGGAAAAGGTTCTAACTCAAAGAGAAAAATGGTAACAATTACCAAGACTTACACCTACTCTTCCTCAAATAATGTTCATAATATTTTTTGGGCAAAGATAGTGATTGAGAATGCTAAGACTCTCCATGAGCCAAGGTTTCCTTGCTCTATCCCATTAGGACCCAGCCTTCCGGAAGCCCCTCTCCTCAGACAGGAGTTTCTGAAAGCCTTTTTTGGTAGCTATTAAAAATGAAATCATTTTTTTTTCTAGAAAAGAGGAGAGTACAGAAGGCACAAAGTAGTTAAAAATGATACGTATGTGGAATACGATTAGAAAGCTCTGAGCTAAATCTGATGCTCCATCATAAATTAACCCCCTTATTAGGCATATTTGCTTCTCTCACCTTTGTCTGTTCTAGTTCAGCCCTAATATATACACACACACGCATATACATATATATGTATATGTATACATCTTTTTTTTTTTTTTTAAATAAACCCAGAGTCTTCAAATAGGGCACCTATACTTCTGGAATCCAATGTACCCCTCAGGGTGCATGCAGGCTATCAGTGGGGTCTATGGGCACAGATCGTTTTTTAAAAATCATTTCTGGTACTTCAAAGAAATGATGTCTTTCCTAAAATTTTTTCATCAGCAAACCTGGTGGCAGTCTCCTTTGTAGCCTCCCTTTAATGATTGCTCTGTCCCATTTAGCCTATTACCCCAGTCTAGAAAATCTTCCTGGTTACAAAGAGACTTATAAATACTGTTGTTAAGGTATAGGATGACTTCACTTTAAATAACACATCTTCCAAACTGGGTGATTTCCTTTTATTATTTTTTCCTTTTCTTTCTTTTTCTTTTTTTTTTTTTTTTGCTTTCAACAAAACTGAAGGAAGGAAGCATCTAATTAATTTGCCAGGTTATAGATCATTAGAAATAATTTCTGATGATCATAGTGTGATCACAATATGAATTTCAGAATATAAAAAGGAATTTAAATAAAGTGATATTGCTGAAACAAAATTTCTTTAAATTTCATGTACTTACATATATATTAACAAAGGTTTTCAATATTTTCATCTATAAAAGTTAAAAAAAATAGGACCAGGGAAATGCAAATCAAAATCACAATGAGATATCATCTCATACCTGTTAAAGTGGCTACTGTAAAAAAGACAAGAAATGACAAGTTTTTGCAAGGATGTGGAGAAAAGGAAATCCTTGTGTACTGTCAGTAGGAATGTAAATTGGTACAGCCACTATGGAAAACTGTATGGAGTTTCCTTCAAAAATTAAAAATAGAACTACTATATGATTCAGCAATTTCAGTTCAGGGTGTTTTTCCAAAGAAAATAAAAATACTAATTCCAAAAGATATATGCACCCCTATGTTCACTGCAGCATTATATACAATAGTCAAGATATGGAAACAACCTAGGTATCCATCAATGGATGAATGGATAAAAAGGTTGTAATTTATGTATATGTACATAATATATATAGTGTATATATGTATATATAGTATATATGTATATATATACACACACATATTTGTATGTTAATATGTACATATGTATATATAATAGAATATTATTAAGCCATACGAAATGGATATCTTGCCATTTGTGACCACGTGGATGAACCTTGAGGGCATTATACTAAGTAAAATAAGTCAGATAGAGAAGGGCAAATACTGTGTGAAATTTAAAAATAACAACAACAGCAACAACAGAAACCAGGCTTATAAATACAGAAAACAGATTGGTGGTTGCCAGAGGCAGGACGTTGGAGGTGGGTAAAATGGGGGAAGGGTATCAAAAAGTACAAACTTCCAGTTATAAAATAAATAAGTCATAGGGATGTAATGTACAGCATGAACTACAGTCAATAATACTCTGTTACATATTTAAAAGTAGCTAGGAGGGTAGATCTTAAAAGTCGGCAGAAAAAAAATGTTTGTAACCATGTATGGCGAGGGATGTTAACTACACTTATTGTGGTGATCACTTCACAATATGTACAAATATCAAATCATTACGTTGTATAGTGAAACTAATATAATATTATGTCAATTATACCTCAGTAAAAAAATAAAAATTTTTAAAGTAAAAATTAGTAATAGAATTTATGCTAGATCTGGTTTCATTGTAGCAATGAGTAATATCTATATACAGCTACAGGAAATAATTGGGGATAATGTACCATCACTTCATTAAGATTTATGCTTCTGATAAAATTTTATTCATAATTTTAATAAGTATTTATCAACATTTATATGAGTTATGTTTTGCTCCATTTGTAATAGTCATAAGAGCTTTAAAAAGTTAATTTCAATGTATATACCTTTATTCTTGCAAAGAAGTATAATAAGGTGATAAAATTCTAGGAAGGAAATAAAATGGAAGTGCAAGTTCAAAGAAAACAAGGAATGAGATTAAATTTATGATTTTTAAAGAAGAGCTCATTCATGCTTTTAAAAAATACATGATGTGGATATTTAGATTCCATGAGGACATTAAAAGTAGAAATATGTTTTAAATGATTAATATTTAAGTAATTTTAAATTTTATTATGAAAAAATTGTAGATGTCTACTTAAATATTGTGAAGGAGTACATAATTTTCGAATTTCTTTTAGATAGTATACAAGCCACATAATCTTTTTTTAAGAAATAGATGAGGTATAAAATAAAGCCAAGTACAAGTAAATATGGGACATCTCACTGTGCACCAGAAGAACCCTCAGGTAAGGACAGGTGTGTGTGCTTTCAGGTATTGCCAAGAGTGCATTTCATAGCAGGCTCTGTGTTTGGTGTTTCTGGGATTTTTGATGAAGATTTATCCTTTCCAATCTCATGGGAAGCCATGCTGCTGAAATGACACATTAGTGATATACCACTTAGTTGTATTTTATTTAAAAAGGAGTTCACAAATTTTCATGAGCTTCCACCTAAAGTTACATTCCATTTTTCTTAAAATAATAACTACTTAGCTTTTATTAAATATTTTCCAGACCAGAGGCTCTCCTGAGAAATTGCTATAACTGCAAATTCTCATACCTCAAACCTATTGAATCAGAAACTCTGGGCATGGGTCCCAGCAAACCAGGTGATGCAGATGCATGCCAAAGGAGATAATATTTATACAACATCTGGTATGGAGCATTGAACATAGTAGGTATTGCATAAAAACTAGCTGCTGTTACTTTTTGAATAAATAGTTTGGTCTACCTCCTAGAAAGAAATTTTCTAGTTAATTCTATATCCTTGGAAGAGATAGCTCTATGTATTTAATTATTCATAGGATACAATGATTTGACATTTTTAAAATCAAATTCATTGTCTTCTACCCAAAACAGGTTTCTTCCTCCAACTTCCCCATTTCAATCAATGGCAAAAATACATATATAAATCTCTGAGGGTTTCAGCCAGAAAAATTCCTTGCTGAAAGAACATACTGGATGATATAGTTGCCCATAAGCCTGGATATATTTTTTCAACCAGCTGCTTTAGAATGTGAAATTCCCACCATCGAAGTCATTTTACTGAGTTAAAATTTACATCTCTTTGCTGGAGAAGACATTTATTAATGCAAAAGCATATCAGGAATTTAGAGTAATTAGAATTCACCTTGTAGATCCCTCAGGGTCTTGTGTTATTGCTTTGTTGATGGTGAAGATGATGACAGTAATGATGACAGACATGCTTTTCTGGAAGGAGGAGCCAAACAGTCTCCAGCACCTGGGACGAGAAGACTGCTGCATGTCACTTACAGAGGGGCTGTGCTTTCACAGGCATTTTACCCCCACTCTGAGAATATCACTGAGAAGAATGTATCACAGAACTAAAAATGAGTCAGGGAGGCCAAACCAGCAACTTGTCTGAGGTCACGGACCCAGGGAGTTAACAGGGCTTTACTCCCCAAGAGGCCATTCCCCGCTTTGTCTTGCCCTAATGAGCTGTAATTGAGAGTAGATTTCACCTCCTTCACAATCGGACCTGGCATCGGGCCCAATCAATTGTCAAACCCATCCATTTTTATTTTGGTTTCTTTCCATTCCCATTGCTATCCCTCAAGTTCCAGAACCTACTATAGAGGTTCTACCCCTCACCTCAACCTGTGCCCATATTTTCTGCTCATTTTGTCATTGTAAAACACTATTTTCATCAGCTTACAATTCTGCAGCATTTTTGTTTTTGCTGTCACAGGGCAGAAGTAGTTTAACTTCAGTAGACAGCATGTTTAATGCAGATTCGTAGGCCACGTTTTCTTTGGTTCTGGTTTAGGTGGAGTCCGCGGGTCTGAATTTTGATTACCTCCACCCACGTGGTAGTGATCAGGTTTTCCTGGCCTAAACACCATATTTTGAGAAACATTGCCTGTCAGTGCATTGCATCCAAACTCAGTTTGTCATTTAAGGTGCTCCAAAATTTGGTTTACCCCACCTGCCCTACCCACCTTTATATAAAAAATAAAGAGAAAATGTTGGCAGAACTTTTGATATGTGTAATATGAACTGAGAAAATGAGCTTTTATGTATATATTTCAGAGAATACCATGTTGAACACAGAAGTCTAACCTAAATCAAAACATCAGATGCATACATATCTCAAAAGTATTTTTTCCCCTTTGGAGGGACAGCAAACAAGAAACCAGAATGAGGAAAGATGACAGTACCAAAGTGTGGCCCCTGAAATATGAGCAACTTCTCCACATAGAGGACCACGATTTTGCAATGAGACCTGGATTTGGAAGTGAGTATTATCTTTACCAAACTCTATGTCACAATCTATTGCACTGTCAAAATGGAGCTGAAAATTTGAAGCAATTAAGACTAAAACACAAGGAAAGACCATTTAAAAAACAAAACGAAAACAAGGATACCTTTTACAATGACATTCTCTTGAATGAGAACAATGGTTTGTTTTATTTTTATGCATTTTAAATTGACCAAAAAAAGATAAATATCTTCACTAAATATCCATACTATTTACTAATTATAAAGAGTATACGTTCAATAAATAGTGAATGAATATATCTTGCCAATACACTAACTTATTTCAACTAAACCCTGTAAATTGGATCACATGACGGTATTCATAAAACCCTACTGAATACTCTTGTAAGCTATAACACCTGGCTAACGTGGAAGAAGTAGTGTACCGAATGCTTGGCTCCCTAAGAAACAACTCTGCTGAGGGTTTTTTGCTTTTTATCACCTTCAGCCAATAAAATTGTTCTGTCGGTATGCCAGGCCATGTGCACTAGCTCATTTCACACTCCCTCACAGTGACCCTAGGAAGTAGACACAGTAGGGATCCCTAATAATCCAGTGTGAAAACTGGGGCTTAGAGATAAGAGATTTGCTCAAGACCAAGAAAAAAGCAGCAAGTGGTGGAACCATGATGCAATGGCAGGTACGGAGGCGATGTGGAACAAAGTCTTTCCTCCCCTCAGATCGTTTAACTGTGTATAGCTGCATCGCTGAGAGTATCAGATTTTCTAGACATACACAGGATGTGGTGAAATCAACCAGTTAAATTTCACTCTCCGCCCTACTGCTAAATCCATCCCAACGCTCCTGTCATTGTCTCCCACTCCCACAATTCCAGAATTGACAATTTTTCAATATGTTAGAGTTGTGACTAGAATTGACAATTTTTCAATATGTTAGAGTTGTGAGAAGGCAGGATTCTCCAGCAGTGGAACAGGTTCAGCTTTTTGATAAAGAACCAATACTTTAAATACTTAGTATGGGGTGGGGGGGATTTGATAATCCTAGATCGTGGTAATGAAGCGCAACAGGCACATAGGTACCCTAGAGAACCCATTTGTCAAGTAATTGTTATGTTGAGGGTTGTTTGTTTGTTTGTTGTTGTTGTTTTTATTTCCTGGAATCCATAGTGTTGCAATTCTAAGGGTCTGGCTTTGACTTTATTAGATGGGTGACTCAGACTTCAGTGAACATCAGAATCACCTGGGGGTTCTTAACACACAGGTTAATGGGCTTCACTCCCAGAGTTTTTAATCTACTAGATCTAGGTGGGGCCAACAGTCTGGTTTTCTAATAAATTCCTAGGCAATTCTGCTGCTGGTGGTCTCAGAATCAACATATTAGAACTACACAGTTCAATTATCAGCATCAGATTATACCTTGGTGAGTTTAATTTTTTTGTTTTTCCAGAGCATATCTCACAGTTATGTAACCTAATTACGACCTTAGAAGGCTCAAAATTAATCAGGTTTAAAGATGTGTCTATTTTTTTTATTTCCAAGACTGTTTATCCTCTTTTCCTTTAGATCACGGCTTCTCAGATGTGTTATCCTTACCACAATTCTACTAAAGATGACTGACTTAACTGCCGTTCCCAGTAGACCCATTTCTTTCCTCCAACAAAATTTGCTCAGAGTTTGGATAATATACTCTACAACTATCTCTCGGGTGTTCTGTACCTTGGTCTCTATGATTTTATAAAAAGTTTCTAAAATGCCCTACCACCATTGGGTTTGCGAAAATCTTAAAATGAACTTGGCCGGCTATGAGTCTCTTGGGCCACTAGGGGGCACCAGCCACACAGAAATGTCGGAATTGGCCTCTCCCGAGCGGTAGTCAGAAATTCAAAATGATGTACGTGCTCTCTTCAACACGAATTCACAAAGCTGCCCTAATGCCTGTCAGGTTAGGTACCTCAATTAAATGAATTCCAATTCTAGGGGAAAGAGTTTTTATGGGTCTATTTTAGACCGTTGACAGACAGAAAGATTGAGAGAAAAATGACTGTCCTTGAATTTGGACCTTGAAACAAACACTCTAGAAAGGCTTTGTAGCTGAAAGTGGTTCAAGGACCAGCAGTAGAATCGCCTGAGAATTAGTTGGAAATGCAGAAGCTCAGGTCCCACTCCAGGTTTTCTGAATCAAAATCTGCCTTTTAACAAGATCCCCAGGTGATTTGAATACACATTACAATTTGAGAAACACCGCTGTAGATCATTAAGTGCTCACCCTCTGTTTTTACCTTACAAATATTTATGCCTTTATTCTTCCTTGCTTTGTCATCCCCATCCCCAGAAAAACATAAAATTGACTCATAAAATTCTCCTGATGTGTTAGAGATACATGCTAAGATTTTTTTTTTTTCTTTTTTTTTTTTTTTTAGTGAGATTCTTTTTAAAACAATTTTTCCCCCTGCGGCTACTTTGTGGGGTTATTAAAAATGCAATTAAAGTGTGCTGTTTAATGGCAGGTGGCAAATCATCCCACGATTAAGAAATTTTTCTGACAGTCATGGACTGGGGGTAATTGGTGTCCAAATGGCTTGTGTGTTCAGGCAGAAAAATCCATAAATTCAGTCACAAGTGTCATCTGTTTGCTCTGTAAAATATAGTCCTTAACCTTCTTTGCCTTGATCAGAACAGCTCTTTATCCAGTGACCCATTTCTCTGTTCTCTCAAGGCTGCCTCCAGGAGGAAATGAGACTGCGAGATAAAAAAGACGAGCTTTAATTTATCTTCTCTTTCTTTATATTTGTCCATATCACAAACACATACACATACTCCTTTCCTCTCGAGCTAAATGTAACTTCAGCATTTCTCTTGCCTTAATGTGCTTTCCTAATTAGCTTTAACATTAAAACCAGCTGCTACTGCAGTGTATTTTACTTTTATAAAGCATAAGAAGATTAATTGACTCATTAAGTGCAAACGGGAGGATATAAATTTAGGGGAGCTTTTTTGTTTAACTTGGGTTATAAATTGTGGCTCGTTTTCTTTATTTATGTTTCCCTACCCTTTACATCTCCAATAACTAAGAGCTTTTTTCTTTTAGTCTTACAGGTGATGATTTCTTTGTTTCTTTAAAGTGAAGTCAGTTTAGCATCTAGATACTGGATACTGAGGAAAGATAAAAGCTAACGTTGTAAAAGCCACTTGTATAGTCTTTGCTTGTCAAACAGGAAGACTAGACTGGGAGCCAGAAGGACCTGACTATATTCCTGCATAACTAGCTTTAGATTTCAGGCAAGTTCTCTAACCTCGCTGAGCATGAGTTTCTTCATATGTCACATGGAGCTAAAATTGGCTCTACCTAGCTAACTAAAAGGTAGTTGTAATGATAACATGAGATAATATATACTGGATTTTACATGCACTGTAGAAATAAAATGTAAAACTTTCATTGAATTCTCCTTATCCCAGCATGCATAAAAACTAGATCGATGATCTATATATATATATATAAAGAGGACTATAAATGGATGTGGTACTACCTGGTTGGTGATCATGGGAAATCAACGCCATAGTTGTAAGATTAATATTTATTTAACTTTTTCTATATTTCAAATGCTTTATGTACAGAGTTAATAATATTTATAAGATTGTTATTATTCATGTTGTTGTATATATTACTGATTCGATAGGTAATGAATAAATGGTTGTCAAGATATTTGAATGGAGTTAGGCTAAGGACTTGACATGCATTCTTTGTTTTAGTCTCATAGAAATCCTATTAGGTAGGTACCATATAGTTATTTTCCCTATTTTACAAAAGAGCAAACTGAAGAGCTAAGGGATTTTCAGAAGTTTGGCTTTTACTTGGATTTATGTGGCTACAAATCTCATGATTTTTTTTTTTAACCTATCTGCTGGATTGCCACCTTCTCTCTCTGGGACTCAGCTCCTTGTCTATAAAACGAATGACTTTTGGAGCTTTTATCCAGCTCCAAAATTCTATGATTCTGCATTTGCCTTTACATGCCCCTCACCCTCCACTCTGTCCTCAACAATGTCAGACCACAGTATAGATTCATAGATCCAGAAGTAAGGAGCACGTGGACATGGAGCCCAAAGGATGCAAAAAAAAATGAGGTCAGATGACATCCAAAGGCAAACACTTTCCTTGTAAATAGAAGTGCTCATCCCCATAAGAATAGTATAAACTGGAGGGAGGAAAGAACGCGTCTAAGATGTTTCCAGGAACCAGCCATGTTTTTGCTCCACTGTCAGACCAGCCTTCAAACAACCCTGAGGGCCCACAGCTTGTCTCGTGATGGCATGAATATAACCTTGTATGGAGACTTTGTAAGGTTGTCCCCAGGCTTGCAGAGGTAGTCATCAGCAACTAAGATCTATTTATAAGTTACAAGATCCTAAATCCAAGTTCTCAGACTTCTCAGATATTTGTCATAAAATAAATGCTCTATGAGAAGCACTGTATCATTTTTCAGTGAGGAATGGACTGATTATCTAAACATTTGAGTGTAGGATTGGGAATAGTGGGTTGTATTCCTAGAGGCAGTTTCACATTTTTGCTAAATTGCAGTAGCATCAATTAAGTGTACTAACTGTGTATTATTTCTAGTCCTCAAATGAGTCTCTACGGTGAGTACTAGTACTCTAATTTTATAGGTGAGGAAACTAAACTAGAGCTGTTACTTCCCTTTGATCACATATGAGTGGTGGAGCTGGGTTCAAACCCTATTCTGTGACTTGAATGCCAGAATTTTATTCAGGATATTTTGTTACCTCTCCAAGAACTCTCCAAACCTTTCATTCCTTTGGAGTAATAGAATTCATGGGAAGATTTTCTCATACTCAAAGGCCAAGTAAAGCCATAGATGAGGCCTTACTATAAATTTTTATTTTGATACCTCTACTAATTAAAGAAAAAAAGGCAAACAAACAAAAAGCATTAGAGCTGAATCTTACAAAGGCATAATACTGAGATGTTCCCAAGTTAATGCTTAATCAATTATCATTAAACAATATTATTTACAGAATTGTCATTATTACTGTTGTAGAAAGTAGTTGATCCAATATTGCAGGAAGTAGTAGGTGGTTAAGATGCAAGCATGGTTTTCCTGAAATCTGAAGCAGAAATATATTCAAGCAACAGGCTCAGTGCCTGCCCAGCTGGAACCCTTGTAAATAAGGAATGATATTGAAGATATAGACGTATGGAAGAGAAAATGGAATCTGTGTTGATAACGTGAAGGAAACACCAGCCAGTTAATGGGGGAGAAGTCGTAGATAGTGAACAAGAACTGGCAAGGCATATTTTGTGTTATAATGTGTTGTCTGTTTAAAACACAATAGAAAAAACATTTGAGATCTTGCTTCCCAGAAATTGTCATCAGTTTGGTTCAAATATACTCTTCTAAAATTTTTTTTAAAAAAATAAATAAATAATAATTTGGTGCTTTATTGAATTATACGCACTATATGAGTCACATGTAGCACATCCAGACATTAATTGACCTCAGTAAGGAAGTTTTTCTGGCCATACCCTTCTAAATCCCGGATCTTGACTAAAACAGTCACCCAGTATCTATCAAAGCAGGATTGCTATTTTTTTAAACAATAGTCGAAAGTGTCTTTTAACTCAGGACTACACAGAGACAGTGCAATTTAATTGAGGAATAGTCCCTACGGAAAGAAAACATGCGAAGACTATATGTATAAATATATAAATTATTTTAGCATATATTTGCATTAAATTTCTTACACAGCACTAAATAATGAAATTATTAATATCAGTGTCCCTTCGCGCAAGAAATGGTGAAACCATTTATGATGTGTCACAAGGAAATGTCCTGGTCTCAGTCTAGACTGGACTCTCTAGTGTCATTGTTTGGGTTCTTTGGGCCAACAAACCTAATTCTGTGAGACCCAACTGCAAACAAATTTCAGCCATTCTCTGTCTGAAGTCACTCCAGTTCTGACTCTCAGTGTATTGTCATCAAATACATTTCTAAGGATGTTTGCTTCATCCCAAATGCAGGTTGTGGTTACCAATGTCTGAATGTATGGCCTCCACCTGTGTAGCACAGTAGTATCATCATCGTCCTTCTAGCCTGCCAAGCACTGCTCAAGTGAAAAAGGCTGATGGTTTTGGCAGGAGAGTAAAGCTCCCACAATTTCCAGAGTCACAAATTCTATGACCACTTCACTCTCTGACTATAAAATCTACCATAGAGATACAGAATTCTACATGCTCTGAGACATGTTTTCAAAATGTTCCTTTTTAAATCCCTGCTAGTTAAAAAAAACAAACCTGGAAACACTACTGTGCACTAAGTATATTATAAGATAGAAAATATTAAATTGTTTTCAAGCAAATGTGTAATGATTATTGGAGTAACATTTATTTACACATGTGCCTTTATTATTATAATTGAATGTATAATTATCAACAGATAATGGAGAAATTTGTTGTTAAAAATGTGGAAAGTAATTAATTTGCATCATTAATCTCTCTGCTTTAAATGTTTGCAAAATAATTCTAATGATTTCTTAGTATTTTACCCACTTTTCTTTCTGAAGAGTCTCCAGTGCCGGTGGGTATAGATGTCCAGATTGAAAGTATCGACAGCATTTCAGAGGTTAACATGGTAAGTATCCGTAAGATACTGGTCTTTTTCTGAAAGAATGGAGGCTCAATAGTGTCACTATTTTGACAAATCATTTTAATTATGTTGTTTATCTTTTCAACTTTGCTTAATAGAGTTGTGGGTGCTTTGCTCTCATCTATCCATTTCTTTCTGCCCTTGGTGACAATTCTTATTCCTTTTCTACCCTTCTCCTTTTCTTTGAATGGTTTACATGGTGGAGTGCTGTAGGAAATCATGATATATTTAGCTGTGTAACATGAACCAGGAATAATTGTATAAGAAGGAAGCATAATCATAAAATATATGAATTTTGAAATCACGATCATTCCTTACCCATAAAGTGATGGATAATTGAACCATGTTTGATGAACATCTTTCAAATGTTTCAATTACTATTAACATTGCTTATCTGTAGATAAACGATAGAAGACAACAAAGGATTTTTTAAAACTCCTGGGAACTAAAAATTTAAATTAAGAAAATGTCTATTTCCTATTATTTTTCTAGAAATTTAGAACAGACTGCCATTATTTTAGCTTGCAACGAAATATCTATGTTTTCATATATTTGTGAATCACTGCCCCTAAAACATGAAACTCATCAATTAGCCTTCCTTTTAGCCTTTTTCAGTCTTCTTTGTTTTGTATGCCTTGCTTTTTGGTTTCTTCTTCCCCCTCCCTCAAGTTGGTTTTACCATTTGAGCTATTTTTATGTTTTAATACCCCCCTACCATAATTTTTCTATTTTATTTTCTCAACTCTCACCTTAGAACTACCTTCCTTGTCTACATAATTACCAGAGCTATTTTTCACTTAAGTAATTTTAAGGCTTTTCAGGATTTTGCTTTGAGAAATAACAATTAGTGCCATGGTGAACTTAGATATCTAAGCACACACATCATTTGTTTTCAGATGTAATTCCTACCTACAACTTTTCTGTTAATTTGTTAATGTCTCAGAGCTTTATGTAGCCCATTTTAGTATATTTTTCTATATCAAATAAGGAGTACTTTCATAGTTTCAAATTTTGAATGTCCATTTCCTTAGTCTCACCTAAGTGATATACATTCTCACATCTGAATTGCTCTCTCCATCTAATTTTGTTCTCTTCAGTTGTGCTGTCTTTCTCATCATCTCCTGTAGTTGCCTTTCTTTGCTTTCTGTCAATGCCACACTAGGTGCAACTGTTAACTACAAGAGCTGTAACAGGTACTCGCTGGTGAGACGCAGCTTTGAATACGTTTTGGTTTGGGTTTCAATTCTGGATTTGGTTCAAATTTTAGTTTTACTCCCACCTCCCTAAAAAGTATTAACCAATTTAATGGTAAATGCCTTTAGGTGGAACTGTGCCCTCCAGCTTGCCCTGGAAACAATGCCTGGATTTTCTTAGGTTCATCCCGCTTCATTCATTGATGTTGCTCACCTGGTCCTACAGTCATTTGAGGTTGCAGCCCTTAACCAAATGCTTATCATCCTTTGTTTTCTACTTTAAATATGGAAGCTTTGGGGTGGGGGGCAGGAATTAAAAATAAAACCAGGAAATAACCCTTCCATAAATAGGGAGGATTTTAATTACTTTCATTTCAAACTCCATTTTCCATCTGGAAAGATTTAGTTTGTTGTTTATCATTTCATGTAATGTGTTATGTACATTAATCCTTGCATTTCATTCCCTTTTCTGGAATCTTTTACATAGGTGTTCTTGTGAAATTTTCAAAATTAGCTTTTGGAGACTTTTGAGAAAAAAGTATTTTTGATATATGAGCTGTAGCTTATATATAGTGTTTTTCATAGAAGTAAGCTCTGAAATTTAGATTCCATGTATTACTTTTATAATATGCAAATATCACAGTTAAAGATAAAAATGTAAAAAGAGAGAGAAAGAACAAAGAAGGGATCTCTCAAGGAAGCAGGACCTAGAATTATAAATTACACTGTAAGGTCATAATCTTTCCATATGTATCTTAATTAATATTTTTATTTATAGTGACTCCTCAATTAGTTATTGCCATCCAAATGTTAACTGAATGAAAGATGACAGGACATATTTAAAATTGTCAAAGTTCTATATTTATGTGTTAATTCAAGAAAAATTTGAGTATTGTTGGGAAATAAATGACAGTAAGAAATAAACAGTTGTGAAAAGTGAAACATATTGTCATTGTCCACACCCAATGACTTAGACGAAGCTCAGAGAGTTTCTGTTCAAACAAACAAAATCTTACATATTGCATCTGAGAGCCAAACAAAACTCAAATCATTGACTAATCAAATTTTTTTCTGTTAATATGATGTTAGTATGGCTTTTCCCCTCCTTACCTCCTTACATTAACAGTTCAAATCCCTAAGCTATTCCAAATTAGAGTCTCCAGGAACTAACTTCTGGGGAATGTGCCATTTGAACAAAATCACAGGTGATTCTTTTGCAACCTTGAATTTGAGAACCACCATTTTATGGTGCTTTCTGTCTCTCAAGTGAGTAAGACCATTGCCTCTGCCCCAGGACCTCTGACGAAGTTCTTTCTACTAACAGCTCGAATAAATGCCGTGTTGAGTATTTTGTGGGACTATGGTTTATTCAACTTGGAGGGGGGCCTTCTTTAACAAAAACAATCAAATTTATGAATACGAAATTAGGTATAAAAGTGAATATTCATTCACAATGGGAAAAGAGATCAAAATAAAATACTAGAGCATGGAGTTTCTTCTGAGATCTCTCAAGGTTCTTTACCAGAGTGCTTATGCAGAAATGCTTCCCAGTTACAACTGGCTTTTCTCCCCCAACACAAACGCTCTATACTTCCCAGAAACTCTCAACATTCACTGGAGTCCAGGTGAGGGAGAGACTCTGCAACCGAAGCTCACTAGCTTCATCCTAAATATACCTGAAAATACAATATAAGCCATTCATTTGCAGGTCAGTAACATCCAGGACTAATTGTGTTGACTGATCATCCTGAATCATATTCTTCCTGACTTCGATTTGTCTCTTTTTCTCTCTGCCTAGGACTTTACGATGACTTTTTATCTCAGGCATTATTGGAAAGATGAAAGACTCTCTTTTCCTAGCACAACAAACAAAAGCATGACCTTTGATCATAGATTGATCAAAAAGATTTGGGTGCCCGATGTCTTTTTTGTCCATTCTAAAAGATCCTTCATCCATGATACGACTGTGGAGAACATCATGCTGCGTGTCCGCCCTGATGGAAATGTCCTCTTCAGTCTCAGGTGAGGGCTGTCTGCCACTGCTGGCTCCCTGTATCATGGCCGTCTGTGCCAAGTTGGTCTCACTTTGGACGAAGCTCATGATAGTGCTGTGTGTTTAGTGATGCTGGAGATTGGAGCACAAGCAAAAGATGAGATTTTTTTCCCGGTTCTAACTTCCAGATTTTAAAGAATGGTTTCCTAACTATACTTACTCGGGCCTGTATTGGAGAATGGTAGGAAATAAGATTGAATAAATAGAGTGGAGCTGAACTGTGGAAATCCTTGAGTCCAGCACACAATTTTCTAGGTATGCAAAACTGCTCTTCCTACTCACCAGCTCCACCCCACCACTGCAGCCCACCAAGCAGTCTTGGAATCTTGGATGAGCTAAGTAACTTTCTTAACTATTGCCTTCATTTTTCATGGGAAAGTATAGTTATCATACAAGTTCCTGCTAATTTCCTCACTTCCTTTTTCATGTATTTTTTTAAATTTGAAACATTAGTTCTGACATTATGCTATAAGCGCCTTCTGTTTTTAATGTACCATATGTCATTTAAGCCTAATGAGTTCTGTGCATACCAAGTAGCTTATCATAGGTAATTCTAAAAATGTTTAGTAAATCTAAGCAATTTATTTATTTTTTTCATGCCTTAGAAATCCCAGAAAGATACTGAAATAGCTGGGGGGAAAAAGGCTTCCCCAAAGATACCCGTGTCCTAATCCCTAAAACCTGTCAAATTTTCCCTATGAGACAGAAAAAGGATATTTGCAGATGTGATTAAGTTAAGAATCTTGAGATAGGGAAATTATCCTGGGTTATCTAGTTCAGACTTAAATGCAATCATAAATATCCTTGAAAGAAGGAGGAAAAGGAAGATTTGATACACACAGAAGAGTAGAAGGTAGCGTGACCATTAAGACGAAGATTGGAGTGATGCTGCCACCAGCCCAGGAATGTTGGCAGCTGCCAGAAGCCATTTAGAGGCAAGGAATGAATTTTCCCCCTAGAACCTCTGGAGGAAGCAGGGCCTTTCTGACACCTTGATTTCAGTCTAGTGACACTAATTTCAGGCCTCCAGAACTGTGAGAGAATAAGTTTCTGTTGTTTTAAGCTATGAAGTTTGTGGTAATTTGTTACATTGGCCATAAGAAACCAATACAAATTCTTTTTATTCCTTAAAAACATCTTGCTCACTAGTACAAAGGTGCTATGGCCAGACATTTCATAAAGCCTATCAATGTTTTTTAAAATGTAACTAAAGGGAAGTACTACTTTCAAAAGGACTTTTAAATCAAGAGTATTGTAGCACTCTAGAGTACTGGAATTAGGCTTCACTGGGAATCAGAAGGAGAACAGCAGCACCTGCCCAAGGAGTCAACTGTTTTAAATTACTTATTTGGATGGAAGGATGTCCATTAAAGAAATACTCAGTCGATTGTCCATAGCCTGCGCATTCCAAGGAAAGACTGGGCTCCTGCCCAGCTCCTGAGAGGTAACCTCCAAGCCCTTGGAATACCCTGTCAGATGAGAGTGTCTTTGTTTACCCAGAGGCCTTGGCCTATACCAGATTGTCTGTATGATTATGACGGAGGTCTTGGGCCACATTAGAGATAGGGAGGTGATATCATGTGATGATAACTCTGGAGGAACTGGAGACTAGAGTCAGACATACCTATGTGTCCAACCCTCAATTATTTCTTTAGACCCAAGGCTCAGTGGCTTCTCTGGTTGGCAGTACTCCATGGCTGTTGTTACACATCATTGCTAGGAGAATTAAGCACTGACCCCATAACTCCATTAGCACAGGACAAATAGAAACTTGTTCCTGGTCCATCCTGGATGCTGCCCTATGCTCTTTTTCCTTTCATTGTAACAAACTGTTAACTGTTAATGTAACAGCTTTGAAGAGTTCTATCAGTCCTTTTAGCTCATCATTGAACTTGAGAGTGGTCTTGTGGAATCCCTGAACACAGAAGGACTCAAAATTGTTGTCTGTATAACTATTCCAACTGACAGCAGAGCCAGTCTAAGCCCAGAGCCATGTCACCTGGTTCTAGGCTTGGTCCTAGTAGTATCTACTGACAAAAATTCTTTTCTTGACCAAACTTTACTGATGCTTCTCTGAACTCTCTCTTCACCTAGACCCTGACTTTTGAGCTTCCGTGTTTGTCTTTGATAAGTCAATTTAGCCAGAATCCCCCTGCCTCCTTACCCCTGATGTTTCCTCTGAGTAATTTTCCATCCATTGACCCGCATCATGCTTCTTGGTTATGAAGTTCCACTTTTCCTTGTTATATTTGGAGTTGAGCCCAATCTCTCTCCCGTATTAAAAAAACCCCATTACAGTAGTCCCTCTCAATAAAGTCTTCCTTACTTTCTTTAACAAATGTCACAAATAATACATTCTTTAACACCACCCACCTAACCTCCTTAGCGGTTCATTTATTCATGTATACCATGCAGGAGGCAGACTCAAAGACTTTAGAGGTCCCTTCTCGCTTTAAAGTACTAGGAATATGCCAAAATTAATATGTTTTGTGACACAAATTCATCCAGGCACCTCCCTGGCATAGCATTTTGCTGAGTGACTGTTGACAGTAGAATTCAACCCATGGAAGATAAAATAGTTCTACTTCTCTGATTAACTTGGCGGCACCATGGGTAGGAGCAGCTGTTGCCTTTGTTTTTTTGCAGACTTGCTCAGGGGCCTTTTATGAACCTCTGATCTGCTATTGTGAGTACCACAGTTTCTACTTTGTGGCAGGATCATAGTACAGCAGCCTCTGCCTGAAGCCAGGAAAATCTAGGAGGATATAAAATTTGAAAAAGCAATCCTCATCAGTATGCAAGCCTTTCAACTTAATAGCACCTGAATTATGCATTGTGCACATAAATCTATAACTAAAAATGCTCTGGGCTTTATCCTCATGCCTGGAAAGAGGATTTCCTCAGGTAAATTTGCTTTGTGAGAGAAACCTTTACCCATAGTTTTTTATTACCACCATATCAGTTCTTTATTACTAGAAACTATTTAAGTTTGGATCTTCCAAAAGCAGGAAATATTTAAATCTATTTAAAAGTATTCTCACTTTGAAGTGTGTTTTTCTGAAGATCTCAGAGCCATAAAATATAGAGGCAATTGACCAGGAAATGGTGAGCTCAGAAGCAATTATTAGAGCAGGAAATCACTGATTATCTCTGTGTCTTAAGCAAATCATCCACCTTCCTGGGGGGTGCTTCCTTATCCATTATTTGGAAAGAAGATGGTAATGCCTGATTTGCATCATTCTTGAAAGGCACACAAAGCAAGCAAATAGTAAGAGGGCTGCATTATTGCATGCTTATTTGGCCATGTGGTTGAATGATATGCAGTTTTCTTTTTCTCGTTCTTTTTATAGGATAACTGTTTCAGCCATGTGCTTTATGGATTTCAGCAGGTTTCCTCTTGACACTCAAAATTGTTCTCTTGAACTGGAAAGCTGTAAGTCTTACTTCCTGACAGAGGGTATACACATGATCTGAATATAACATCACAAACTTGCATATAAATAAATGTGTTTTAACAAGGATTTAAAACTTTCGATATAAGCTAAATATGTTTATCCAACATATGTAGTTGCCTTTTTTTTTTTTTTTTAATTAAAGATGATAGCAAGTTGTCTCTCGTGAGAAGATTCGGTAGGGGGAGGATGCTTTGATAATTACATATTTGTAATTTCTACAATGGTTATAAAGGAATAGCTCCCTATACAGGTGTATTCTTGCTAATATTAAGGTAGACTGACACTGACTTTCCAAGTTTGGAAAGATCTAGAATTCATGTTGCCATATGAGTCACAATCTTCCATTAAGTATACTTGGTTTCCCCAAGAAAAACTCAGCTCTAGACATAGACCCCCCATAATCAAAGTCCTGTCAAAGGGCATCTGAGCCAGTGCTTTGTCAATCACTTTGACCCTTCAGCTATTTTTGATATGACATCTTAAAAGCTGAATGCAGTTTTTCATAATGAGGCTTAATGCTGGGAACCTCAACGGATGTCTTCTACACAGATTCTGCTCCCCAAATCCATTAGAAACTTTCTATAACACTTTTGATTTTAGAAGAAAATTCTTTATGATCTCAACTCATTTTAGAATTTCATCCACAAGATCTACAAAACTAAAAGGGCCTGCAGACCTGGGGTCAGGCCTGTGACTGTAACACAGTGCTGTGATATCACTCAGTGCACACAAATATGGGAGCAGCTGTTTGGAGTGTTTTTACTCATCATGCAGGCACAAGAACAGCCTCTACACTATGCCAGTCATAGGGTCTAATTTTTAGAGATTTTTTTCTTCTGATAGGTATGGGAATTGGCAAATATTTTTTGGCACCTAATGTATACAAGTCATTGGAGCAACACTAGGACAGAGAGCTGCATGTAATATGGTTATAGACCTCATGGAGCTTATAGAAGCTTATTCTAAGAATATTATTTTCTTGTTTTAGATGCCTACAATGAAGAGGATCTCATGCTATACTGGAAACATGGAAACAAGTCCTTAAATACTGATGAGCATATTTCCCTTTCTCAGTTCTTCATTGAGGAGTTCAGTGCATCCAGCGGATTTGCCTTCTATAGCAGCACAGGTAAAATGTTTTACGTGGACAGTTCATAAGCACCTATTGTGCATCTATTATTTGCAGAGCAACATGTGAAGAGACCTGAATCCAAACGAGGGTCTCCTTTAGCCAGTAATATCATCTTTCTTTTATAGGCAGCCACCTCCACCTTCCCAGGACATCATTTCTTTCCTCGTGCAGCCGCTAACTGGGTGCCTTCCTTCCACACTTGGCCCCTGCAGACTATTCTCAATACAGTAGACAGAGTGATCTCTTGAAAAACATAGAAATCACGATTCTTTTCTGCTCAGGAACCTCCAGTGCTTTTTCATCACACACAACAAAATTCGGACTTCTCCACGTGACCAACAAGGTCCTCCACGATCTGTCTCTGACCTTACCCACTACCCCAATCCACTACCACATTCTACTCTCTTTGCTTGTCCTCAAATACACCCTTCTAATGCCATCTGCAGGGCTTCTGCTCTGGCCTTTTCCTCCCACTGCCTAGAGTGTTTTTTTTTTTCCCCAATCTTCTCACAACCAGTTCCCTCACTTCATTCAGGGCTTCGTTCAAATATCATCTCCTCAAGAAGTGTTTTTCTAACCATTCTATCTAAAATAGGTCTCTTTCCTCACCGTTCCTTTTCTGTATTTGTCTTCATAGCTCTTACCACTACCTGAAATACATGTTTGTCTAACTGCTTTATTATCTGAGTGCCCAACTAGAAAGAAGGTAGGGAATCTATCTGCCTGGTTCACCATTTCTTCCCTAGTCCCTGGAATGTGTCTGATATCAGACAAATCAATTGAGTACATTGCCCCAAATAGAAAATGTATTTGAAATTGGGCCTATATTGTATACTCTTTACTATGACAGACATATTTTTGGTTTGGCAGCATTTATCTAAGACACTTTTTAAAATCGTATTTGATCCCTGTTAGCTAAAGTTAGAAGTAGCTACTTCTCCCTTGGTTATTAGCATTCTGAGCGACTTCAGGCAGAACCCATATAAGATACCATTTTAAATTCCTGAAGTCATGCTCAGGCCAGCAAGTGTGCCAGCAGCTACCCCTGTGGGTCAGAAATGCCCTGGCTGGAATCCTTGTACCCACTCCGCTTTGATAGTGGTGAGTTTTCTCCCCAAAGCTGCTCTACACTGCCCTTAGCCTTTGGAGAAGAGTTATCAAGTTGTTATCTACAAGGCTGCATCATTAAGAGAGAAGTCAAAACACAGAGAAGCTAAAGGATTTTAGCACCAACAGCTATTTAGTTATTTAGATCCTGAATAAATGCTCTATTTCACACCATTATTTGTCTGCATTGCTTGCGATTCAACAGATGATACTGTTAATTGTAATGAAGCTTATTTGCTTTTCTGATTTTATAAGTAACAGAGTAATTTGTTTTGATCATTGGTACAGCCCTGGCACATAGTAGATGCTCAATAGCTATTGTTGAATGAATGAATAAATGGGAGATAATTTGAAAAGAATGTTTAGAAGTTTAAAGAAAAAGCTTTTGTATTTCCACCTCGTAGAGGTAACTGTGCTATTATTTTGATATATATTCTACTCCTCCTCCTCCTTTTCTTTCTCTATATAAGTAAATATGAATTTTTTTTGGAACTTCAGCTTCCATTTAATAGCTGAACCACCAAGTCTGCACTTTTTTCCCTTAGCACTGCTTTCACCACTACCTGGCAATATCAACAAACAGGAAAGGGCTTCTGCCCATTCTTCCCTTTCATTGCCCCTCAAAATCATGCACCGAAGATTTGCAAAGGAAAAAGAAATAACTCTTGCCCGTAAAGGATACATTGAAAAGTATTCTTTATTGCAGCATAACGTAGGGATTAAATGCACAAGTTCTGGAGAGAGACTACATGAGTTCAAATCCTGGCTTTATCACTGTGTGCCATATGATAAGTACTCAATAAATATTAGCTAGTAGCTATCATCATCACCATTTTAATCAATATCACCACCTAGATTCTTTCAGCACAGAAGGAGGCCTTACTATTAACAGGCCACTGAAAGTGACAGTCTTCAGGTGAAAACACTTTCTTCAGCCTTGTCTTGGGACTGACTCCCCACCTACAGCCCCTCTGTTCAATTTTCCTGGCTGCCAACTCTCCAGCCCTTTTCTCTCTTTCATAAACTCCCTTTCTTTCTACCATGTGGCAACTTGATGGAAGCAGATGGACTCTACCACCTAAAATTTGGTTTAGATGTCAAAGCTGATAATGCCACACACATATCAAAAGGGTATGAAGAGACTTATTACTCACAGAACGAGGTTTTCTACAGGGAGCAGGGCAGGCTGCCGGGCAGGTCTGAAAATGGCCTGAGAAAAGAGGGAAGAATGACTGGTTTGAGATTTTGTGGTAGTTAAGAGGGTGGAGCTGGGGCAAGGCTTCGTGGCTGAACCTTGGGTGCCAAAAGAGGGAGCACTCAGCTTTCTTATTAGTTTGCCCTGGTGTGGGACAGAACAGAAAGTGGGGCTAGAGAGATATTGGTGGTTAAGTATCACAATTGGAGTCAGACTATTACACTACCCAAAATGAGGACTCCACATCTTTCCAGGTACCACCACCATTCCTTGCAGGTAAAGGGAGCTCTTCCCGGCTTACATAGCTTCTACCACAACACCACTGCTGGTATTCCTTCCCCTGAGGAGCCACAAGACAGAGCACTGTTTCTCCTGCTTGGTTGCCCACCTCCCATCACCAAAAAAAAAAAAAAAAAAAAATTCAGAAATTTATGTGTTAGAAAAAAAACCTTGTTACCTACATTTATTTCAAGACTTAAAACCATATACATTAATGGTGTTTTTCTTTGAAGTACTTTCACAGCTTTTCCTTATCTCTTTTAATCTGCAATAATTACATGAAGCTATTATATTGGAGATGCTGTTATTCTACTCTACAGCCAAAATTAAAACTTAATTGTATGTAATACCAAAGTGGGCTTGTGACATGGATAATACAAGACAATGAGTAGCTTAAAAGTAATATGTGTTTTGTTTAGAATGTACTATGTATCTTTTATTACCCTTGGTAATGAAATTGTTTGATATTATTAAAATGTATATCAGTTGATAGTGAGAGAGAACCTCCGAACAGGTAGGGAAGGGAAAAGTAATCAGAACTTAATTGAGATTAGAATGCTAGGAGTAGTCTGCCAATTCAGTGTAGGTTGGCTAGGTGTATGTCTTAGGCTGAATGCCTAAATATTGACCTGATTTATCTAATAAGTTTGCCACCTTGGGTTTCCCAAGAAATTACTACTGAGACTAGTAGAAGGGTTCTCTAACTTTGTAATACCTATGATTTTGTTTTATAATTTTTAACCTGTAGTCCCTGTGTTTTGAATAATTTTGCATCAAAGTACACTGCATGTATCATAGAAAAATTAATCTTACCACTTATTCATAAAGGGTATATTTTAATTTTTATTCATTTCATTATTCATTGCCTTATTTTAGATTGGCATCACAGTTATTATGAAATAAAGCAAGATAATATGAATTAGAAATGTGCGAGAAAAACTGAAAAACAAGGGTAAGGTATTACAGAGAATCTAGTATGTGGCTTTTAGAGAATGGCACTCAGAGAAGTCCTACAGATGGTCCAAAATTTTGGCTTTAAGCTTCTTTGCAGCCAATGTGAAAAGGGAAACCTGAACAAAATATATGTGTGGATGTGGCCGCAATTGGTGCTTTTGATCAGCATGAATTAATCAATATTACCAACATGAGTTTCTATAATTCTAACAAGAAGCAAAGAAACATCATTGCTTGGTTGCCTTTTTGCAGATTTATCATAGATAAATTAACGGTGCCAATGAGACTTCGAAATAAAAATAGTTTATGCATACTTCTGCTTACCCCCTCTTTGAATTCCTAGCTGTCTGGATACCAATTTGGAATCTATCGACCTAGTAGCTACCGTGAATCTTTTCAGATAAAATGTTTCATTTCATTTGTCAGAGCTGATAAATGGTTCATTGGCTATTCAGTGCACTCATTGGTCATCTAGTGAAGACTCGCCCACTTGCAGAAACACTGCAGACACAATTTATTTTGGAGAAAGGTCTTTAAAGACCATCCCACGAGACAGAATTACTATTCATCCCTGAACAGCAGGTATGAGATTTAAGGGGGATTTTGAGTCACATAATTAAACAGACTGTAGTTCAGTTCATTCAACTACTTTGATGGAGTGCCAGGCCCAGGTTCTGGGCTGGTGCTGGATCAGCTCAGTGTTTCCTGAGATCTTGATGTCTAAAGAAGCAGGTCATTTCACTAAGTGTGGTGTTTCCATGAGGAAGCCTGTCCTAATAATAACTGCCTTTTTCTCATAGGTTGGTATAACAGGCTTTTCATCAACTTTGTGCTAAGGAGGCATGTTTTCTTCTTCGTGCTGCAAACCTATTTCCCGGCTATGTTGATGGTGATACTGTCGTGGGTTTCATTTTGGATCGACCGAAGAGCTGTTCCTGCAAGAGTTTCCCTGGGTAAGTCTTTTAATGTGAAATGTTAATATGGGAGCAAGGTTAAGGAAGGTAAACAAAAAGGGGTGGTGAGTGAAGAAAAGAGTGTCATGGTTTAGCAGCAGGGGTAGTTTGGGAAGTGAACAGCAGGTTACAGTGTTTGTCTTCACAGCTCAAGGGCAAATTATAATTGGACTCTTTCCTTGGGAACCCAGGCAGGAGGTAGGAAGGCTGTGCCAACTGACCAAGAGCTGGATGATAGTAAAGAGAGAAGTGAAATTATGAAGCATCAACAGCCTCACTTTAAAGACCTATCTCTTCTCCCTTTCCGGGAAAACCTCCTTACCTTGCCCCACTCCATTTTACTTTGCATGACGAACACATTGTAGAAGAAAGAAACTCCAAACTAATTCACACTATACTTTTGATATCTTAATAAATTACTTCTTGGGGGAGGCGGAAGCTTGAATTTGGAAATACAAGTACTAGTTAGGTATTAGGGCTTAACCTAAATACTGAAATCAGAATCAACCACAGTAGAATTTTAGATAATTGTGGCATTTTAGTTGGCAAGAGATTTCAGGTGGAGAGACATCAGGCTCATTAAGTCACCACACCGATGTTATTACCTACTCCATCTGACATATTATATGTCACTGTCACACATACTGCTTTATGGGAACGATTTCAGACCCACTTAGCTGTTATATTGCATCCTTACAAAGTGGGAAGTACCAAGTTAAGCACTTAGATAAGAGGTTACTTAATAAAAACCCAAAAGTCAATCCCACTCGCCTTCTTGGCTGGTTCAGGCCAGAACTCCCTCATTTTGACTGATTTTATTCTTTCACCTTTAATGCTCTATCTAGAGAGAAGATTGTTATTAGTGGCTCCCAATCATAGTAATTACCACACAATTCATTCCAGAAACAGTGATTTCTAAGTTAATGTTCACAAATTATATGCATACTTCAAAAAATCATTTGAAAGGCATAGATTGTCATTAATATTAATAATTTGTTCACTACTTTCCCCTATTAAAAGCTTCAATCTACAAGCATTTAAGGCTTGAATATCTTCAAGGGGAAAAAAATACCATCTGAATGAATAATTAAATTATTGTGGCTATTATTTCACATCGGAGCAGCAGTGCCCTGACCTCAGTATGGTAGTGGGGCAGCATACACCCGAAACAGAAGACACATTTCCAGCTCTTGAGGCAGGATCAGAAAGGCATTCCATCTCTCACAGTTTAGGAATGTGTCTTTCAATCAGATTCCTGAAGCCGACTGCTCAGCTCTTACACTTTGAAAATGACAGCAATAAAAGCTGGTTCCAGGACAAGTTGGGGGGAATGGAGAACACTGAAATGCATTTAAGCTGCTCCTGAAATTTTGTGCTTCCTGCATCTACATCTGATCCCTCAGGGTTAAGAAATTGCTATGCAGATTTATATAAATAATATACAAGTCAGAAGTGGTCTCCCTCCCCACCTTTTTTTTAAATAAAGAGAATTGCAGTATTCCTGTACAGCTATCCTCTTATGGCTTTTGCTTCCTACAGCCCTCAAGCTTTTTCTAAAATATTTTGCCCTCTGCTTTACTCACTCCTCCCAAATGCTGTGATATCCAATTCTGTGGCAGGTCACTCTGACTACATCTGTCTATCCCTCTTGCCTTTTCTCAGTTGTCGCCCTCCTTCACTTTCTCTGAAGCATTTGACACTATTAAGCATCCTCTCAAATTCAGAACAAAGTGTAGTGGTCAAGACCCCAGCTTCATCTTCCTCGTCTGCAAAATGAAGTTAGTAAAACAACCTCCTAAGGGCCACTGTGGAAATTAAATGGGGGCATTCATGCCAACTGGCCCAGCGTTTGATAAAACCAAACAAACAATAAATATGTTTTATTTTTTCTGCACTATTATGGTTTTTCTCCTTTTTTAGATTGTCTTTTCATTTCTCTTTCCCAATTTTTACTTCTTTCTTCCATTCTTTAAGTATAGCCAATTCTCTTCCAAAGTTTTCTTTATTTTTGATTCTCTCATCAAATGGAAGAACTCTCTTCTAACTACTGTCTTTATGAAAGTAAATCCCAAATCTATGTCCTCATCTCAAATTTTTCTCTCAAGTTCCAGAGAAGTATTTCCAGCTGCCCTCTGAACTTCACCTTCAAGTCTACAGGCACTCAGCACATTCAAAACAGAACAAACTATTCTTCCCAGAATGCTCAAATCCCTCTTATTCTCTTGACTTTCCTCATTCTGTTAATTCATTCATTGAGTCTTTCATATCTATGCCTCAATTTCCTTCTTAGTCTTTGGTAGTGATTCACAAACTCTGATCTTAGGACCCATTTACACTTTAAAAATTAAGGACCCCAGAGATCTTTAGTTTTTGTGGGTTATATTTATCATTATTAGCCATGTTGGCTAGTAAAACAGAATTTTTGAAAATATGTATTGATCCTTTTAAAAATAGTGATACTAAATTCATTGCAAGTTAATATAACATATATGAAAAATAAGTGTTTTTTCCTAAAATGAAAAAAATTAGTGAGAAGAGTAGCATTGTTTTACATTTTTGTAAACTTTTAATGTCTGACTTTATGGAGGGCAACTGGCTTCTCATCCCTGCTTCTTCAATCTGTTGTAATAGGTTTTATTTGAAATATAGAAAGAAATCTGGCCTCACTCGGTTGGAGAAAAGAATCATATTTTCATAGTGTTTTCAAGTAATTGTACATTGTCTTCCCTGACATTGCACCGAAACTCAGCAAGTGATAATTTCTTAAAGGTTAGTTGCAATGTGGAGTCTGAAACCATATCAGTAAAGTTTTGCTGATCTATTAGATTAAAATCCATTGATCTCTTTAGTATCATGACTAAGTCTGTTTATATATGCATTGGTCACTTGGAAAACATTGGTGTACTGAGTTATACAGATCTTCCCAATGTTCACATAATTCATCATACAATATAAAAAAAACTTCATTTGTTAATATCGCCACTAATCTCATCAAAAAGTTTTTCAGTAGTGGGAAGCTTTCAAGCTCACGGTGATAGATACAATTTTAACATCTTTCTAGTTTGGGTTTAAAAGCTCAAATTTTATCATTTGGCAATAAATACTATGAGTTATTTTACCTCAAGTGATAGGTTTACTTTATTCAATTTTGAGAAAATGTCTGTCAGTTACTCAAATCTGAACAACCATACTTTATCTGTCAGTTGTTCTTTTGCGGAAAAGTGATGTTCCATTTGAAAAAAGTGTCCAGTGTTCAGCTCACAACTTGATTGCCTGATTGCTTTTTCTTAAGACAGCCACCCTACTTTGTATGCAGAAGGCTTTTATGTATATTTCTCATTTCATCAACCAGAATGTTAAAAAGACATGTACTCAAGGGCTCTAATTTAGTTAAATTAACAGTTTTTACTGATTTTATTTTCATTGTGATGCTGGGAGTTGGAGAATACAGTGACTGCTAGGTCAGTTATGTGCTGCTGCCTTCATTCATGCTAAAGCAACAACAGTTTTTCCAACCATTACCTGACACCATCAGTGCAAATATCAACACAGTAAAAAAAAGAAAAAAAAAAGGTAAATAATGTCTTAGTATGGTTATGAAACTTATTTTCACTATCAAGATCCTCTGAAAATGTCTTGGAGACCCCAAAGGATCCACTGATAGCACTTTGAAATTTATGGCTACAAGGTATCTAACTCTTTAAAGTCAGTCTTCTCTATAAAATGTCCTCAAATGTGCTTATTCTTTCTTTTCCATTGCTCTTGTCTTGGTGATGCTGGGCCCCTTGTTAACTTTGCCCTGGACTGCCCTAACAGACCCCTACCTGCCCAGGGCCCTCTTGCAAGCTTTGTGACATCCTACCCAGAGGACAATAGGAAGCAGAAATCCAGCTCAAGCTCCATGGGACATGGTTTGGGGTGACATTCTCAAGAGGAAAGGACACTCTTTGCTAATTTGTACAAAACAGTAGCATGGATTTGTAGAGGTCTGTAATTGATCATTTTACCTCTTGCTCTTCTTGTCCCAGTTTAATCCTGCTGCAGAGTAGTAGCTCTAAAACACAAATCTGATCACAATATTCTCATCTTGAATGCCATTGGTATAAATACTTTCAGCTTGGAATCTAAAGTGTTCCTTGAGGGTTGTCAGATGGAATGCAGCACAGTTGGTGAAATACAAATTTTTGATAAGCACCAAATAATGTTTTAGTATAATTTTATACCAAATATTGCATGGGACAAACAACAAATGTTATTTGTTGTTTATCTGAAATTCAAATATAACTGAGTGTCCCGAATTTTTATTTGCTAGATCTTCACCCATACTCTTGTTCCAATATACTTGTCCTAAGTTTTAAACAATTTTATCATTTAGTGTTCTCAAACAGGGCCCCATGCCTGACTGCTTATCTCAACTCTGTACATTTATTCTGCCTCTCACTCTGCCCGGAATGTCCTTCTTACATGTTGTTGTTGTTGTTGTTGTTGTTGTTGTTGTTGTTGTTGTTTTTCTGTCAAAATCCTGCCATCTCTCAATGGCCAGAGCCTTTACTGATGACTGCAGGCAGACATGGTCTTTCTCATTTCTGAACCACATGGCACTTTGTATCTCTCCTAAGTGACCTTGCTTCTTCTAATTTATGTTTAGATATGGGGTGAGTTAGTAGCCTGTCTTGTCTCTTCTAGCAGAATGTGAGTTCCTTAAGAAAAGTAATCAGTACAGTGTCGTGCACATATTTTGTGCTTAATACATACATAACAATACAATTGTTAAATCACCAGCGTTTAATCTACTATGTTTTTAATAATTGTATTTTTGTTACTCACTGAAAACAATTCATTGCTGATTAAGACCCTTTTACATTTACACGACAAATGTAAAAGGGTCTTAATCAGCAATGAATTGTTTTCAGTGAATAACAAAAATACGATATTCAACATTAGAGGTTGAATAGCATAGAAATGTCAATTGTGATTAGGCAATTCTCATGAGAGATAACAATCATAACTTGGAATGTGTAATGGGTTAAAAATACTATTCTATCTTTCCATCTGATTTTGTGTGGAGAGAGAGTAAGACTATTATAAAGCTATTCAAGGACATTTTAACTCTCATGGAAGAAGAAGTATTATTGTATTTTCTTCTCCCCTTCTGTCTCCCTCCTTCTTTCCTTACCTCCATACTTCTCACTTGGTCCCTCTGCATGGAATATACCATTCATAACCAATGTATTAAGTAATGGGTTCGTTTGCCAGGAAACAGTCGTGGCAGAGAAAGGCAACTAAAGCTTTCACTCATAAAGAAAAATGTCTTCTAACAGAGGATATGCCATATACCTAGAAAAGTAAGCACTTAGGAGCAGTTCATTTAACCATCATAGAGATTATCAGAGTTTCTCGGCACTAGAATCTGGTGCTACCTTTGTGGGATACAGTTGTTAGTTTCTGGCCATAACTGTGTTGTTGGGATATCTAGCCTATTTTCCTTTCCTTCACATTCCTTCACACTGAATATTTTCTTTCTTCCTAGGCTTACAGGGAAAATGTTTGTACTCATTTAAAGGTGAATGTAGATACATAAGCCTTCAAAAGAGCTATACCCACAACCGAAGGGAGCAAACTGACTCAACCTTTCTATAAGTGATGCCTACATGCCCAACTGTTATTACACTGGTCAACAAACCTCTCCATTGTGTTTGGGGGGAAAAATGGCCAATGAAGCACAAATATAACTCTCCCCAGACTGAATAATTCTTAGGACCCCATATGTGTCCTTAAGAGTTAATATGGTGAAACCACAAGGGCTCAGGAGAGCCAAGTCTCATGGGCCAGACTAAATATTGTCTTATAACACTTTCCTAACTATGCATAGCAGTATTGGTATGTGGTAAGATAATGTTCTAATCCCAGTACAGGACCTTTCTTTGACTAAATGGTCACTCAATATAATTCAAAACTCCTTTATTGAGATGTTAACTTTAATATGTTTGAAAGGAATGCTATTTGTCAAGATCAATGTATTTCTAAGGGGCAGCTCAAGACATAGTGTGTTTAATGTAGCTGTAATACTCCTTGACTCCAAGTTCTATTGCTTGGGGAATATACTTTCAGTTTCCTCATCCTTTACTCCTTGTACTTAACAATCTCTCCTCCCACTCTCTATTTCTTTCTTTCTTCCTTTTCTTTCTTTTTTCCCCATTATTTTACATAAGGAAAATCTAGTATGCTGGTTTCAAAATAAATAAAGCTGTAGTAAATTAGTTGGACTAGGCACCCTTTTAAAGAAAATAGCTGATAATTTATTGCTGTCTGGCAAATATAGATAATACAATTACCTTTTATAGCCCAAGAGTCATCAATTTAAAAGACACGACAAGACCTATCTGGTATGTAAACTAGTGTTTGTTCTAAACCATTATTTTGTCTGTTAAGTTCCATGTTACTGTCCATTGAAAAAAATGAAGTTGTATTTTCCATATCATAAAAAACCAGTAAGAGAAGACATTTTAAAATTTTGAACTAATGAAGTAAGCTACGAAATAGGAACATTAGTTTAGGATTCATTCAATTTTACCAGTGAAATCTAGAAGAGAAGAAGACTTTTGGCCTATTGAAAAGCACAAAGTACCTTCATGCTTCCTGACATAATTCTACACTCAATTTTATAGCGTCTTCTCTCAGAGATGCTCCATCTGTAGAGACTGGTTTATAATCTTAAAAACAAGAGGAATTTCCCTTTACAGAATGAGAGGCAGCACGTTTGCATGTAAAAAGCATAGGTTCTATACCCAGAGAGAAAGGTTTCAATCCTGCTCCTGAAGAAACTCAGGCTAATTACTTAGCCACTCTCAGCTCATCTTTCTTTTCTGCAACATGTGGCAAATAATATTTATCTAGGTTTGTGCTGAATAAACATTTCATAAAGGCAATCAAATTTTCTTTAATAATCTTGGCCTCAGCTACACGAACATCTGTAATGTTAATCAAAATTTCACATCTCTATATTTATGTGGCAAGGAATGCGAACAGCGTCCACCAATATGCAAATCCTTGATATTACCACTCTTAGGGAAACCTGAAACTCAGCGAGATGGTAGCCTGCTTCTAATGGTAAGAGCTAGGATAGCATTTAGGTTTCTTTTTCTAGAGTTAAATCAGTGTGAAGGTGAGATCCAGGCCCTCCGTAGTTACTGTCAAGTTGTCAGATTGTGTTGGTCTTTATCATACAAACAGGAAAACTTCATTTGAAATTGAATAGCTCTACAGAGTTGTCATTGTCTGTCATTGTCATTTCCCTCAAACGAGAACCTTGCAGAGTTATTGTAGAAAGGGCAGAAATATGTTGGTGAAAGCTGTCCACACGCTGCGTCTGTACATTTAGGAGTAAATCACCGTGCTCTTCCTGCTGTTCTGGACTCTGTCTGTTGACATTAAAATGTCCTCACAACTTATAAAAATCATTAAGGATTCCATTTGCACTTCCCTAGTGGGAAGTTAAGAAATAAAACCATGCCAGCCAGTGTACATTTCAAATATTTACAATACTATACTTTCTCTCTAGGCAGTACTTTGGCAGTATCCCTCTGAGAAATTAGTGTAGACACAGAATAGCCTTCCCCAAAGCTGGCATTTTATTAAGGAAATCTCAGAGTCACTTCTTCTGACTCCATTGTCCCCCAGAGCCCTGATCTCTTACTTCTGATGCTCATGCCAGAGAATAAAGAAGGAAAAGAAAAAGAAAAACAGAAAAGAGAAGACGAAGGTGGTGGGAAGGGAGAGAAAGGGAAGAGAAAAAAAGGGAGAGAGTGGAAAACAAGGGCAAAGGAGGAGAGGGGAGGTTACAAAAGTAACTGGCATTCAGGAGTCATTTAGTACACATTTACACTGGACTGA
Organism: Pteropus medius; assembly: GCF_902729225.1. Classification (NCBI taxonomy): domain Eukaryota; kingdom Metazoa; phylum Chordata; class Mammalia; order Chiroptera; family Pteropodidae; genus Pteropus; species Pteropus medius. Next base: position 1,431,260 of record NW_024348082.1, on the reverse strand, counting down.
GCCTCCACTATCACACTTCCATTCTGAATTTCAGTTGAACTGGAGTTCAGTGATAAGGGACAAAGTATAGCAATAATGATGGCTTATAAGTATTCTATTGAGAATAGCTGTCATTAATTCTATAAAGATCACTCTTCAATGAATGAAAGACTTAAAAGGAGACACTGAGATAATTTCCTAACAGTAAAAGTTGTAAAGTGATGAGAAAGGGTAATGAAAATAATTTTGGAATTTCTTTCCTAGGAGACTATTTTAAAATTGAATATGTTTTTACCTTTCTGGGATGGTTAGAAGAGGCCCATCTCAGGGAGAGAAGCACTGAGTCCCAAAAGTCATGTCTGATTCTGTGATGTCTTTAGATGGAAGGAAAGAAACGTTATGGACAATGGGGGTGAGGGCAAGAAAAAGAGGTAGAAAGAGAAATCCAAGGGGAGCTTCTTGCTTAGGCTGAAGATGCGAACTGGGTGAATATGCAGAGCTTCCCTACCGCCCACCACCCTTTGATCACCAGATTGATGTTGTTCTAGATATTGATATTGATATTGACATTGAAATGTGTCCCCTGGTGTAATCCAGCACCAGATTCTGGAACTGAATGGTCATGTCACTGATCTTGTCACCATTCTCAAATGGCAGGAATCACCACGGTGCTGACCATGTCCACGATCATCTCTGGCATGAGCGCCTCCATGCCCCAGGTGTCCTACATCAAGGCTGTGGACGTGTACCTTTGGGTCAGCTCCCTCTTTGTGTTCCTGTCAATCATTGAGTATGCAGCCGTGAACTACCTCACCACAGTGGAAGAACGGAAACAATTCAGGAAGACAGGAAAGGTACTACATTGCTTTGATTATCAGATGCCTTTTGGAATGTGAAAATGATTATCCTCATCTATAATCCTCTCCTGACAGCGTTGTCAGCCCTTGTATTAAGTACATATGTCTTAGCAAGATGCAAGTTTACATGATAGTGACATTTTAATATTGAACTTTATTCTCTGTGTTGGCTGGTTTCCTAAGCATCTTCATTTACCTTCAACAGGCGTTTTTGTGTGTTTATGTGAGGAATTCTGTGTGCTTCTCTCAACCACATCCTTTCAAGTAAATGATGATGATACTAGTAACAGCTAACATTTAATGAGTATTTATTATGTATGTATTGGCATTGTGCTGACCACCTAACATATATTATGTCATTTAATACTCAAAGTAACCCGAAGAGGCTGGTACTTTATCACTTTTATTTTATGGAAGTGAAATAAGAGCAGGTGGATAGTAACTTGACTGAGGCCACACAGCTCAAAGGGAATTAAGATTTGCTTCTGGGTCTCCCTGACTTCAGACTCTCCTGCCAACCAATAAATGATATGTTTTTCTTCACCAAGAGCTAGGATTATTTCTCTCTTCCTGTTTCTTGAGAGTCTGGGAGAGTATAAAGGGAAAATCTCCTCACAAGTATACTAGGAACAAGGTGCTTTCTAGGTTTTAAATGTTCTTACACAGTTTTTGTGATATTTCATTATAAATGCCAATAGATTGATCTTTACCTGCTTCATATCACAAATAATTGGGGCATTAGTTCCTTGTTATTATAACTGACCTACAATATTGTATTTCAGAAAGCTAACTGATCAAATTAATTCATTTGCTAGCATACACTTGAGACTATATATGTATATATAGACATATACTCACATATGCAAATAATTTTAATGTAATATTTTCACATTGGTTTAAAAAATTCTTATATGAGCATTTATACACACCCAAAACATTATTTTATATTTTTTATACTTCCAATGAGGACATTTCGTACTTTTAAGAATGTTTTTATAGCCTCTCCTCCAACTGAACCCTCATACCAGCTTCCTAATGTAGGCCTTGCAGAAATTATTATCTCTATTTTTAAAATGAAGAAACAGAGTTTTAGTGCAGTAAAGTGATTTGTCAAAAGATTCACAGCCAACAGAGCTGCAACTGCAATTCAGTTCTCCTGCCATGCTAATTTCATTCTTTTATTTTATATCCTTTGAGTCAAAGCTGTAATAGGAGCTGATTTAGCTTTATTGCAGATGCTTCAATTTCTTTTGTTGACAGTATATGACAAATGTCCCTGTCACATACATACACCACAGTGGCTACTCTGCAGGTATGAGAAAACCATAAGCTTATAGACAAGTGTGCAGTAACAGGTATGTATGCATCACTTGGGACTAGTCACTTTTTATCCAGTAGATCTGGGATGGGATCTGAGAGTCTGCATTTCTAACACACCCCAGATGCTGCTGATCTATTTCCCACACTGTGAATACTAATGATTTAGATCATCTATGAAGTGAAAGGTGACAAGAAAAAAATGTGAGACAAGTGAAAGGATTTGTTGTTCTTGTTTTGTTTTGTTTCTATATGAGGAGTGGTTAACCCAAGAAAGAGGCATTGAAGTAATTTGGGCCCACCTCTATCTAGTCATTTGACTTTAAAATATCTATGTCTCTTTGCCCCCACCTGTTCACAATACACATGTGTTAACCCTACCTCAATTGTTTAATTTGATGGGGTTGTACACAATCTTCTTGTGTACCACTGAGAAGAGATTCTTTTGGGTTAACGAGCATCATCTATTTTGAAAATTATTTTTTGTTTTTAATTGTGGTAAATACAAATAACATAGAACTTATCATCTTAATAATTAAGTGTACAGTTAAGTACTGTTAAGTTTATTCACATTGTTGTACAACCAATCTCCAGAAATTTTTCATCTTGCAAAACTGAGATTCTGTACCCATTAAACTCCCCCATTTCTCCCTTCCCCCAGCTTCTGGAAACCACCATTCTAAGCATCCTCCTTTAGGGTGCAATTATCTTAAAGATATATCCTACCTGACATTTATATAGTTATGGGACAAAATGAAAGAGCACAAGATTTGGAGTCAGAAGTGATGACAAATCTAACTCTATCACTTTCTAGCTTTGTTTCCAGGCTATTTCTCCTAATCTTCATTCTGCATTTGCAAAATGGTGGAATTTCTTCCCTTTTTACCTCACAGGACTGTTGTGAAGACCAAATTACATAATAAATAAGTCTGAGATTTTCACAAACTATAAAGTTTAAAATTGTGGATATATGTTAAATTCTTATTGTGGTTAGTGCTCAGAGCATATGGTGTAAAGGTGTACCTAAACTCAAGCAGTTTGTCACTTGGGGTGTTCTATTCAAAAACAAAACTGTGGTCATCCTTAGGTAGTTTTATTTACTTGCAGCAAGTAAAGAAGACAGGGGATTCACATCCAAAGCTCTGTCTCCCTGAAGGGAGTCTTAGCCACTGTTTATATGCACTATTTGGTCAATTACATGTTGCTTTCTTCTTTTGAAGTTGGCTAGTCACACTTATCTGGTTGGGTTCCAGGCACCCTCATCCTGCTTATAGTTGTGTCTGCAAAGTACTGTACTACATTTTAACATTTAGCAAGAATAGCATTTAGTAAGAACCACCCAGACCTTGAGACCCTTGTCCTGTCTAACAAAGGAATAGGAGTTTTAATAGAGAGAGTGGGAACGGGCTGTCTGAGATGAGAGCTCTTTCAAGGCATAGGATGCCCTAGTGAGGGGCAGGATAAAAGCGTAAGACAGTGGGTTTGGGGTTAATCAATGATACCTCTCTCCTCAGAATTAGGAAACCAGTTTTAGAGAGAAGAGAGTTGTACGATCTAGACAGATGGATATGATGATGTCACCTTTGTTATTGATAAAGCAGTTTGGAGAAAGCAGCTTAGTTAGATCTGAGAGCAGGAGGCTTCATTAATACTCCATCACCAAATTAAAAGTACTTATTCTCTTGGTTGCTGGTGAAGCTAGACAATTCAGGACTCTCCTTGTAGAAACAGTTTCCTTTTACCTTATTTCAGAGATCAAACCTACACTCTGATGTGGATTACTGAGTGAGGACTCGAAAAAGATTGAGTCACCCATGCCAGTTTCTTCTCCCAAATCCCTAGGGGTGGAGTGATTGAGGGTTAGTGAGAAAGGCCAGGAATGTTAAGCTCATGTAGTTCCTATGAAATCATGAAGTTAAGCAAAGCTCATTTCCTGACACCACACACGTCCCAACTACCCACCAGATACCAAGAGCTGGGAGAACGGCAAGGGCGGTGGAAAACTTATCCCTAGTGTTGACCTTTGTCCAAGAAGGAGAAAGGAAGCTATTTTTTTTTCTTATTCCTTCATCCGAATGTTTTCCTAATTCCAGGATTTAGGAGTTAGTCTAAAATGGTCAAATTTATAGTTAAAATATAATATGTCTTTATTATGTGCTTATGTATAGGCAAAAGTGAAAAATTAAAAAAACACTTCTAAAACTGTTTCTACTGGAACAACCAACTTTTAAACATGTGGAAATGAAGAGGAATTTTCACTCAAAAAGCTAATCAGCTCTTTGTTCTGCTTTTGTAGATATGCTTTCTACATAGGCTGTACTTGAAATTAACTAAAGACTCATCTTCCCTTTTGCTTGTTCTGTCTAAGCAACAAATGTAACTGCCTGTACCCTCTAGCAACTAAAACACACTTTGTAACTCTTTGTAACTGCCTGCAACCCATAGCAACTCCCATGCTTTGTAACCATCTGATGACAAATTAACCAATCAGCTCATGCCAAATAAATTTTACATAAGCAACGTTGCAACTGAGCTCCAGGCCCAGATCTTCAGAGGCCTAGTTCTTCTGGGACCACTGGTGTAATAAACCTGAGTTCTCCAACTCTCCAAGTGCTGCTTGGTTTCTTGCCAGTCTGATTTTTGCAACTTTTCTGCAACAGAAATTAGCAGCCTACTGGTAAAATTGTATATTGCAAGATTTAGTCAATTATATAGATAATCCTCAATTATAATGAAAAAAGAAAATGGCCCCTTGCTCTCCACAGAAGATTATGTCTTCTTCAACAAAATAATGACATTTTTGTTAGGATTAAAAAGTGATTGTTCAGTGGGATTGTTACCGTTGGGGTGATCTAAAACCCATCAGTGCCCCAGTAGCACTGAGGGGTCCTCAGTTCTTTTTATTGGTACAGTAAAGACTAAATAATCAATGAGATTTAGGAAGAGTAAGGTTTATTGAAAGTACATTTCAAGAAAGAAATGGGCTATGTAAGAGAAGGCTGCAGCAGCCTGGCGGGGGGGAGTGGGGAAGTATGATTAAAGTACACTGCAGGGAGGGGCAGGTTATAGTGAAGAGGGCTATAACCCTGTGGAGTGGGGAGGTCTGTATTATATTAGGGCAATGATGGGAGGTACAAGGGTAGTGCTAAATGACTGGCATGGAGGTCATTTTGATTGACATTTGGCCATTATATAACCCTTTTGTCTACTGTACATGTGCTTACCCAGAATTCAGTCTGTTACAATTAAATTCATGAACTTCCAGGCATAGGCATGATATTATAGTGATTGTATAATGAGGCCAGATCACAGGAGGTTAGTGTAGCACTGATTGCACATGCACTTGTGGCTGAATTAAACCAGCTACTAGTTTATGGCTCTTCATTCCTTTGAACCTCAGGATGTAGAGATAACTTATAACCATAAAATGGAGGTTCTAGAAAGGTCCTAAGGGAGGTCTCTGGGAAGGGCCTTCATTCCCTAGTTGCCCATATCTACTTAACTACCTAACAGGATGACTCAGCAGTATTCTGGGTGGCTAGAGAAACTACTAAAGAGAGACTGTACATAGTTATTCTATCTTCAACCCCAGAGTTGAATATATTGTTAGTGTTATTATTGGCTACCTGAGGTTATTCAGCCTTGATCTCATTTCATGTTTATTTTGCCCATTTTCATTTTACTATGAAAGTTTCTACAATTAAAACAAAAAGGTACAACATAACTGATTAATTTACAGACTACACAGAATAGTCTCCATGTTTTTTATTTAATTTTAAAATTTATTTTAATTTTTTGGCTGAATATAAAAGGTATATATTTTTTTTCAATTACAGTTGGCATTCATTAGTTTCAGGTGTACAGCATAGTGGTTAGACATTTATATAACTTACAAAGTGATCCCCCCAATAATTCGAGTACCCACCTGGCACCATATGTAGACTATATTCCCTATGCTGTACTTTACATCCCTGTGATATTTTGTAACTGCCAATTTGTACTACTTAACACCTTTACCTTTTTTACCCAGCTCCCCGACCCCTTTCCCATCTGGCAACCATCAGTTTGTTTTCTGTATCTATGAGTTTGTTTCAGTTTTTTTTGTTGGTTTATTTTGTTTTTTTTTTTAGCTTTCATATATAACTGAAATCATCTAGTGTTTGTCTTTCTCTGTCTGAATTATTTCTACACTTCATGTCTTTTGAATTCAGTAAAATATTGGGTTTTTAAATCACTATGAACCAAATAAACATTTTTGGCAGAATGTACTTTGCTGCCTCCATTCTGAATTCTGAATAATTTTATCCAGGAGTAGCTGTTCATATTTGTTCATTTTTTAACTTCCCTATAGATCAAGAAGTGATTTGGTTTTCTCAGAAAGTAATTAGTGACAGCTGCTTCGTAGACACTGCTTTGTACCAATGATAACCGCTATCTCCCTCAGAGTAAAACATTAAAGAGAAACGGTAGTTTAGATTCAATCAAGCACTGGAGCCAGAGAGCATTGTTAATTCACTCCTTCCAAAAAATAGGCCAATTTTAAGTTGTTTAATTGGGTTGTGTTAGTATCATTTATCGGTACTTCACAGCAAAAAATGGGAAAGCTTGGCCAATTTGCATTTTATAAGAGTAGCTAAAATCATTCCATACCCCCACCTGAAATTTAAGCATAAATGGATCACCAGATGATATTGTTCTGTTTTTGGACAAAAACAAAAAAACAAAAAAACAACAACAAAAAAACCCCCCACACTTACTGGGCATACTGTTCTGTTTTCTCTAAGGAAGAAAAATACATTGAAAAGCAAGTCCAATTGGCTTACACTGCTCTTCTGATAAATCATGTTCAATTTCAACTCACAAACTTATGCCAAACATTTCATACTACTCAGAAACAAAGAGGAAAACCTGAAACTGTTTATTTCTGGGGGAACGTGCATTGAGTGTAACAGTCTATCAGGCCAAGACTAAATTAGAAAACATTGATACTATAGTTTTGTAACATTTATTTCTATAATGCTCAAAAACCTCTATGGAAATAATTATAAACCTTGCCAAATTTCTATTAAAAATGGATCTCCAAGATAATATTTTCCATTTTTATTAAAATTACTTTTAGTCAGATACCAGAAGCAAAACCAGAATTCTATTCTTTGAAATAAGCAAAACATTCTTAGCATTTATCAGAACTATTTTTAAAGCCTGATTGTTTAGATTTGTACTGTAATTCCTATTCATAAAACCATATTCATGACTTACTAATAAAAGCCTTTTTTATCAGATTTCTGGAATGTACAACATTGATGCAGTTCAAGCTATGGCCTTTGATGGCTGTTACCATGACAGCGAGACTGACCTGGACCAAACTTCCATTTCTCTCCACTCAGAAGAAGACTCCATTCGAGGAAGATTCACAGGCAGCCCCAGTGCAGATTCACCTCGGATAAAGAGAAGGAAATCCTTAGGAGGGCACACTGGCAGAATCATTCTGGAGAACAACCATGTCATCGACACCTATTCAAGGATTTTATTTCCCATTGTGTACATTATCTTTAATTTGGTTTACTGGGGTATATATGTGTGAAGAGGAATTCCCGATGTATAAAACGCGTGTTGGAGTCAGCGTATATTCAACAACAACGACAACAAACGACTCTTGACAAAAATTTGGACAGTACTAGAGTGAACTAAACATCAGCCAGTTACATCTTCTGGTCTAAAGAAGATGTGAAAGTTGACTGATTTACATCAGAGTTCAAGGTTGTAGGAGAATTTGACTCCATAAATAAGAGTCACAGTCATGCATATTATGGAAAAATAATTTGTAACTCCTTCATCTGGATCCTCCTTTCTTTTTAAATGTAAATTTCATGTATTTAAGGAATAAAACTAGATTATGACAATAATTCAAGAAGAGTTTGTTCCTTAGTGCTAGCCAAATGCCAAATTACCTAACAGAGATGAATCCTCCTAAGGAAGAACACATCATGTCGGTGGAACCATGGACACTCATACAGCTGAGAGTCCCATGAAGAGCCTCCCTCTGCCATCTCCAATGTTTTATCTTACATCACTAATAAGTTTCATATATTATTTCATATAAAACTGTGAACTTCACTCAGTCTTCCCATCCTAATGTTAATACATCACACACTTCAATAATAGCATCTTGTATTTTGTAGTTGAGGTATAGCTTTCATAGTTTTTTGGAGTTATTTAATTAATTACTTTATTCAACCAAATGTTTATTGACCTCCTACATGTGCCATGCATTTTTTTAGGTGTTATGTACTAAAAAAAAAATGAATACAAAATGACATTTCTGCCATCAGTGAGTGCACAGCCTAGCAGAAACAGTGAACTGGTAGGTACAATAAATAACAAATGTAATGAATGTTAAATTAGAGGTATATAGACAGTACTCACTTTGCTGTCTGAGTTCTAAAAACGGGATATCAAAAGAGAGTCCACAAAGGGATGTGGACTCTCAATTTATAAATAACCGAAGATGCTTCCAGACATTATTGAGTAAAAAAATTGAATAAAATTTGTATATCCCATAGTAATCTTTAGTAACTTTGGTTGAACCAAGTAAATCAGGTCAAGTGGGTATTAAATAGATGTTTGTTAAGTAGAAAAACCTCCAAAAAAAAACCCCATTCATTTCATAGACTGGTAGTGTGCATGCTTTTGTGTTGGTATTTTGTGGAAAAGATTCCATTTAGAGATAAGCCCTTTGTAGGAAGAATGAAATTTCCTTTCCTATTTTGAATTCTGGGATTGAATTTAGGGAAATAAACAGTGTATTGCTTTCAGCATCTTGCCATTTATTTCACCATAAAGTGAACCAAATGATTTGAATGATTTCTTGCCAGGTGAAGAGACAAATAACTTCCCACTGTTTACCAGTAACAATGTTTTTGATTCTCTCTGTGAATGACGTAGGGTTCTAGAAACTTATCTTCTCCTTGGTTGTAAAAGATTTAAAAGCAAATTCTTATATGAGTTTCCTCATATAAGAATTCTGGGATACTCCATTTTTTCTTAATACTTTTCTAATTCTTTCAAAATTTTCCCCAAATTATGTTTTTCTAGGAAACTGTCCAAAATTGAGCTAATATAGCTTATTCAAAACTTTTTTCCATTTAATTGTATCTAGACCATAAAATTTAAAACTATTTATTTAATAGTGTTTAAGCTTGATTTAAAAGGGATATTATTTTCATAAGATTTTATTTTCAAAATATAGATTAATATCCTAAGTGGTTCTTTGGGAATTTGTTGCTATTATTTAAGCTGAGTACTAATGTTGGATTAACATTTCTGATTCTGACATACTTTTATGTAACTGGTGTTTTAAAAAAAAAATCTATAAATGAACGGAAAAAACCTACATTGTTCCCTTCTTCAAATTCTGGTTCTTCGGACATAGCTGTTTTTGAACTATAACATTTTGAATGTATGATGCTTCCCATGGGCATATTCATTTCACGACTTTAAATCAAATGCTTGGCTGAACACATTTGGCAATCTGGGCTACAAGAACAGGTCACTCTCATACTACACATATATTCAGCACTCCTATTGAGGAGCAATAATGAAAGATTGTTGGCCAATCAAACATGACTGCTTGTTAATGCCTAGAAATGCAGGCATCATGTTCTTCAGTAGTAAATGTCTAACACTGAGAAAGAAAATCTGTTTACTGCTTAAGGGAATTATTAGAGCATTCAGAATGAGCTCCTAGGATTTTAGCCAGTTTCTTCTCAAATCAGTGGCTGGTGAAAACTGTGAGAACAGAGTTATTCTTGTGAGTTTCATTTCTGCTGCTGTGTGGCAAGGGTTCTCATTCAGTTATTTCAAGAAGAATGAAATGCCATTTACATGAGAAATATGTGACAGACAGCATATAATAGTTTCTCATTTTGATTTTCACTTTATTTACTGATGACAATCTGAAACAGAATGTGTGTGATCGTTCACTGTGGGGTAAGCCTGGATAAAATGCAAGGATTTCAGAAAATAAGCTGCTTTCTAAGATTAAGAAAAAGCCAACCAGCTCTGTAAACTGCCTAAATATAGAAATGGGCTACTTTATACGTACTGGTCTGGAAAAGCAATGAAGAGATATATTTTTAATTTAATTTTATTGTTTTTGTTCTGATTATAAAATATAATTTCATTATAAAAATTAAAAATACCAATTGGCAAAAGAATCATCCACTCAGAATTAAAGTTAACATTTTAATGTATATTCTTAGTTTTTCTATGCATACTTTTAATGAAACCATTTTGTATATAATCTATTAATTTAAACTCTTATAACAAACACTGTGCTGGGGATACAGTAACAAAAGATGGTGGTAGTCCCAGACTGTTTTTTTAAGGAGACATTTCCTTTATTTCCTATTGTGTACTATTATAATGTGTTGAAATTAGCAACACAAAGAATATTTAGAGGTAAAATTTTTTTTTGAAAACAAATGAAATTTCTAGCTACATCTAATTTTCAGCATTTCTTTCTTTTGTAAGAATCACTGTTTGCCCCTACTATCTGCCACATCAGGCTCAGTCACTTATCTATCCAGAAGCTCTGGGGTAATAATTATTGTAACTGAAGAAACTTTTTCATTCTCAGTTCATTTTTTTTCCCCCAAAGCAAAGCCTTATAGATATCTGCTGGCATTCCCTTTATATAATAGAAGTTTCAGCATTGTATAAAACACTTATATTAAAGCAGTTCCATTTATTGAAAACCTGCTTCCTTCCATGACTGTTATTGTCACTACAAGCCATCTTTGTAAGTATAAGAGTAACTGAGATTGCAAATATTTGCATAAAAATTGCTAGAAAATCATCCTTTATGATTATATTGTCTTAATCCTTGCAGGTGGGGTAGTTCTCATGAGTAAGGTCTATCATTTTGTATTGTGCCACTCATAAGCCTGTTGAAATCACACACACATACACACACATACATATAATTTTTTTTAACATGGAGATTAACGGGGAAAAGAATTATATGCAATTCTATAATCATCACTAGAGTCAAAATTCCAATAAAATTAAACAACACCCTCAAGCAATAGAAAGAGGTGGTGAGGAAATTGCTATTTCAACTACAATTCTGTATCTAGTGCTACTGCTATTTCCTGGCAGGGCCTTTGACAAAGCAGTCTGTGTTACATATACTTCACCATTTATGTTTTAAAACAATGAAACTGCAAAGCCCTGCTTATTTTCAAAGTCATATAACTTTCCAACAGCATTTTGACTTCCCTAGATTTAACAAAAATCTTGAACTTTGTTTTCCCTCTTTTAAGGAAAAAAAAAGCACTGAATAATTAAGGAGATGATTTTACCAGGCTATTGCAATAGGAAGGACATTCATTAATGAGGAACTTCTCAAAATAAAGGGAGAAATCCAAAGAGGCAGGTAAGCAAGGGAGTCATGTTCACTGAGGAAAGGAAGAGGTGAGTCTTATCTCAGAATATATGAGAACAGGGTGGTCATTTCTCAAGACAAAATAGTGGGGAGATTTCTCCATTCTTGCTGCTTTCCAGAAACACAGGGGCTCAGTTAAAGTTCAATATCATCAGTTGTTTTCCACTTCAATCAGTTAGCTCATAATGCTTTTTTCTTCCACAATGGGGCCAAATGTGGAAGAGAGATTTCACAGTCACTGAGAAAAACAATATTTTTGTTTTCAAAACATTGATACTTAATTTTTTGTAAGAAACATCGAGCTACGTTTTATGACCAATCAGGTCATTTGAAGGGTGAGATACTACTTTTAATCTTGGGTCAATACAGTATAGAAATTTATTTTCTACAACAGTGCTTCAAAGGCTTCCTAGAAAATTGTGTAGTTAATCGCTCTTTGCCTTAGCCAAGTAAAAGTAGATGAAGTTATAATGTCTTTAGCAACTCTCTTTAAACATATTTCCTATTGTGAGGCAATAAGACTTTCTGAAGTTCAGTGTTCAAGCCTGGGTCCTTTAAAAGTGACATATAGGTTCTAATCTTTCCAAGACGAAACTGAACAAGGCATCCTTAGAAAGGAAGTGCTGGCAGTCACATTCATTTCTTCTCTTCAGAGAACATTAATGCCAGTGTTTCAAGTGTTTTGTACTTTAAAGAAGTGTTATAAACACAAACGCATGAAATAAATTTTTAGAGCAATCGCAACAGCCCAAAATAACTTAAAAAGTTTTGTTAATTAGGTTGTATCTTGAGTGAGATCATATTTAAATTAAATGGCGAATCAGTGTGAAAGGAGGCTTGCTCCAACCCAGTCACCCTCCAAATACATTCAGATGCTGCGAGTCCAGTGTGGAGAAGTACACAGTGTGGGGTATGCACCCCATCCAAACCCTCTCTGCATCTGCATACAAGCCCTCTGCCAGGGGCTGAGGGGAGCCTTGAAAGTGGGGAGAGGGTGGGAGAGAAGTATGGGAAAGAAGACATCCTACTAGGCAGAAGGCAGACCTGTACGTGTCAAGTTCCAGTACATGCTCCCTTGTTCCAACAGACTTCACTTATAAATTAAAAGATTTCATTAAGAATTTCAAAACACACACATTAAACTCCAAAGGTGAGGCCGTGTGTCACCAGTACACCCTGGTTGGAAAGTTGCAATCTGCTAAGGTTTGCCCTTCAGCTGTGGGTTGGGTAAAATGAATTACAGAAACAAAATGACTGACTTTTAATGGCTCTTTGGAATAAATAAGTTGGGGACTGGAGAGTAGTTTGCTTCTTGTCCTCTGGAAGAGCTTCTAAACTCAATGGACTAAAAGCAAAAGATGAAAAAATAAAGTACGTTAAGCAGTAAATTAGGAATACCATAGATTCTTGAAACCTCTTGGGCAAAATAATGGGCTATTCTCACTCGGTGACCCTCTTCCTCACTTTCCCGCCTCTTCTTTACAGGCATGACAGGCACTGTGTTTGTCTGAAGAGGTAATTAATACTTTTTGGCTTGCCATGCTGAGAAATCTGGATTATAATGACAAGAGCAGAGGTGTGCTCTTGATCCCCGTGCCCACTCTCAGCCTCCCCAATCCAAATTAGAGTCAAAAGGAAAGCCTTAGGCCTAAATTACTTAAACATAACTGCTTTTGTTCTTTGCTTATACAGCCACAGTAACAAAGAATTTCCAGGAGCCCTTTAAACCAGGATTCTCTCTCCCCACCGGAGCAAAGTGACATAAATTAAAGTTGACATTACAGTACAGAGTAGCAGAGATTGCCCAAAAGAATGCGATGGACCACCAGCTTCCTAAACTTGGGCAGCTCTTTTCTCCTCTCCCGGCTTGTTTCCCCATTCATTAAAGGAACAGGGTGTCCTAGAACACATCCTCAAATCCAGAGTCTCATCTCACCCCCAACTCAAAAGACAATGCAATCAATTCTTTTCCTTTAACACCAAAGAAAGAAATCTGTGGGCGTGAATTCCGAACACTCCTGGATACTAGGCGCCGGAAGCACCCACTCCCGTGGATCTGGCGTGGTTGGGGGCGGGAGCGTGTACGCACCGCCCCGCCCCCAGCCGACACCGCCCAGGGGGATCGCGGGCACGTGCAACAAGCCAACCCTGGTGAGTGGAGCGGTCGCGGCCCGCAGTCCAGCGCCGCGGCAGGCGGAGGTCGTGCGCGTCTTCCAAACGTCCGAGCTCCGGTGCGGGTGGGGCGCACTCGGGCAGGGAGCTCGGGTGCGGCTGGGCCTGGGCCAGCGGGTGCTGGTGGTTGAGGAGCTGGGCACGCGCGCCGACTCGCCGCAGGATTCTGGGCACCAGGGCAGTGTGGACACGCTGGGCCTGAGGCTACCTGGATCCAGGAGTCGGCTCGCGAATGGCCTGGGCACCGAGCGTAGCCCACGTGCTCGGTCGGTGGTCCCGAGACTGCGGAAAGTTTGGAGATCAGGCTGTCTGGGAGCGCCGCCACCACGTGGGCTCTGCTCCCGGTCGTCACGTCGGGCCTAAGAGACAGGCTTTACATCTAGGGAATCTGAGGCCAAGGCGTGGGGAGCGGCGCCTCTCTCGTCGCACCCTGACTTTAAAATTACAGCCTACCCTTCCTGTTCATTTGTCAAAAGGTATTTCTAGAACGGCCGCCCGACAGCTGGGTTGTCCAACAGGTTAATAAGACCAGGTTGTTCACTGTGTTTTCAGGCGGTATAGTCCTGGGAGTCACAGGATCTTAATTACTCCACTAATTAGCTCTATATTCGATGCCAGGCCTAGATTGCACTGGGTTCATGTTTAAGTGGAGGAGTTGATTTACCCAGCCTCTTCCACCATCTCTTGGATGGATTTTGCTTCTCTGGCCTCATTTTTTGTAATGTAATGATTACTAAAATACATTAATAAGGTACAATTTTTTTTTTCTCTAAAATAGCACTAAAAAGATAACTGCTAGTCACAGCTTTAGGTCAATAGGAGACCCTGTTTTCCTTTTCTGAATTGATAAAACATTTCTGCGGGTGGAAAAGAACTGTTTTAGGTCAGCCTAGGCAACCTTGTTACAGGCAGTGTGTCATTTCAGATAGGAGTGTGTATGTATTTAATTGAGCTGAGTTTGACTATGGTGCTCTGCGTTAGTGCATCTAAAATTTATGTAGAGAACATACTATTTACCAGAAGTGCTAATCCAGTAGGCTTGATCTGGGGCTCAGAAGTTTGTGTCATGTTAACAAGCCTTCCTGGTGACTGCCCTGCACTGTAAAACATTGTTCTGGAGATTATGAAGACACATCTCCCTCCCCTTAGGTAATAACCATTGATGGTCGAGGTGCCTTTCAGTTCTGACTATACTTTTGAATACCCAAGGGTCAGCTGACATCAGAATAATCTCCACTGAATAAACCATCTGTTACCCAACTTTGTTTTTGCATGAGGCTTTTGAGACTCTTCTCTAAAATTATATATAAGAGATGAAAAAGGGGAAAAAATTCATTCAGCAAACATTTCTTGATGGGACCTCCTATGTGCCACACTCTGGCTCTGGGAGATGCACATATAGCCATCTCTTCCCTTAACGTGTTATGACTTCTTATCGGTGAATATCACTATAGAAAAAGTTAGGACACTTATATTTGTTGGCTGTGGAATGGGTATCAGTATTGATTTTCTTGTTGTTTTAACCCTTCAAAGTTGTTTAGATTAGTTGATTTTTTTTTTTTTTTATCCATGGGCAGTTAGTAAAATATGAGCCATGAATCTTTTCTTTGGACTTAATTATTTTACATTTTAATGCTTATAGTCACCTCAAATTGGACAATTGCTCTTTTACCAATTGAAATACAATTGATTTAGTATTTGTACATATTGTGAAATGGTAACAATTGCTTCTTAACAGCATGCTTTTTTTTTTCTCTGTGGCTTTATAAAAATATTTACTCTAATTTCTGTTTGGGTGGTCTGTGGTTTATAGACCGACTTTTGTTGACTGTACTTTTCTAGACAGCATTCTCTTGTTTAATTATCATATTTCTTAGATTCTGAGACATGCTTTTTTACTGTTTCTGAAATTGTGATGCATCTTAAGATTTTTGTACATTCAATTTGGTATGGTATGTCATTTGTTCTTCCCTCTAACCCGAAAAGCTGTTAAAAAGAATCGTTGTCTTACAATGTGGGTAGTGTGAGAATCAGAAAAATAGTATATTTTCCCAGTAACCTCCAAGCTAGCTTCCAATTAACTGAGTCTCAGATCATTTCAATGTGCATATAGAAAAACAATAAATGATATAGCTTTTGGTGGTATTAAGTAGTGAAGTATACATTCTAACAAAAGCATTTGTTAGAATGTGTTGGGGTTTATTTTTTAGTGATTGTAGATAGGAAGAATGCTTTAAGTGATTTTATTTTTGGCCTAAGTATTCTGTGCACTTTAATCACACTTCCTGCAAATGTGTTTAATGTACTGTATTTGTATATGGTGCTTAAAACAAGCCTTTCACTTGCATACTCCTGCTGCTCCCATCCCTTAAATTTTAAACTGACCAATATGAGGGATAAGAAATGTGTGGCTGAATATGAAGTTATTTTTTCATCATATAGTACTTTTAATGATACAAGCCTTCTGAACTAGTCTGTGCTTTTAAAAATTAAATGTGAGTAAAGGGTAGGGGTTCCTAAAACCATCCCTAGGTTCAGTGATTTGCTAAGACTCAGCTGATTGATTACAGCAGAAGGAGACCAACTGCTTAATTGCTGCAGCAACTACACAGGCGCCAACCAGGAAAGTTCATTAGATACTCAATGCCCAGGTGTTTTTTTTTTTAATTAAAATTTTTTTTAATCAAGGGCTGGTCACCTAGACACCCTCTGCTTGGCACTACCAAAATTCCAGACTCCCAGAAGGAAATTGGATGTTCAGTATAAATTACATTGCTTTCATAGCTTATGAATAATGAGTCACTCTTATTTAATGATGGTGGGAACGCTCCAAAAATCGAAGTTCCCAGATGTCAGCCATAAGCTGGCCTTTCAGAGGATAGCAGGTAACTTTTATGCACAAGCAGTGCTCTTTGCTAATCTGCTTTCATATTTGGGTTCCAAGTACTAACAGTACTTTGTCTCCCCGAAGCCATGATTCTTAAGGTGACAAATGAAAACTTAAAAGGAATGTGAAACATTTTCAGAAAATTTGTGTCTTATTGATGACATCCTAAAACACTAAAGTTTATTTTTTTCTAAGCTTAAGCCCTTACCCCTCCAACGCAAGCTTTTAGTATTGATTTTTATTAGTTTTCCACCATGGTCTTGTGTTTTCCTGCCAAAAGCACTTGATCAGAGCTATTTATGGATACAAATTTAGGAGGTAAAATGAGGCCACTAGGTAGTTTTATATTTTGATGTTCCCACTTCCTAATTTGTTCAATTTATATTTGGATTGTATTTTAAATGTTCATTTATAAATTTGTTGTAATGTAACATGTTCCAGGGTGCTTACTTTCCAGGTTATACCACTAATTCTACTTAGTCCATGGTGTAGTTGAAATACAGCTTAGTTATAATGACAAAGGAGCAGAAAGCAGTATTCTTGAAATTCTGATAGCCCAACAAAATAGGAAACCATAACACCTATAAATGAGTTACTGGTCTCGGGAAAAAATGATCTTTATAAGTACAGGTTTTTATTTTTTATTAAAATTGTTGGGGTGACATTAGTTAATCAAATAAGTTTCAAGTATACCATTCAACAATATGTCATATATTTTGCATTATGTTCACCACCCAAAGTTAAATTTCCTTCCATCACCATATATTTGACCCCCTTTACCTTTATCTACTTCTCCCTTCCCTTATTCCCTCTGGTAACCACTAATCTACTGTTCATGTCTGAGTCTGTTTGTCATGTTTGTTTGTTGCTTTTAGTTTTATATCCCACATATGAGTGAAATCATATGGTTCTCAACTTTTTCTGTCTGACTTATTTTGCTTTGCATGATTATCGCAAGATCCATGCATGTTGTGGCAAATTGCATTATTTCATCTTTTCTTAAGGCTGAGTAATATTCTGATGTATATATGTGCCACATCTTCTTATCTAGTGATCTGTCGTAGGACACTTCGATTCTTCCATGTCCTGGCCACTGTGAATAATGCTGCTGTGAACATCAGGGTGCATATATGTTTGCGGATAAACATTTTCAAGTTTTGGGGGTAAATACCCAGAAAAGGGATTGCTCGGTCATATGGTAATTCAATTCTTAGTATTTTGAGGAATCTCCATCATGTTTTCCATAGTGGCTGTACTAATTTACATTCCCATCAGCAGTGCAAGTACACTTTTCCCCCCACAATCTCTCCAACACTTGTTATTACTTGTCCCGTTGATAGCCATTCTGTGGTATCTCATTGTGGTTTTGATTTGCATTTCCCTAATAGCTAGTGAGGTTGAGCATCTTTTCATGTCTGTTGGCCATTTGTATGTCTTCTTGGAAGAAGTGTCTGTTCAGGTCTCCTGCCCATTTTTTGTTTTTTTATCGTTGAGTTGTATGAGTTCTTTATATATTTTTGAATAGTTAGGCCCTCATTGGAGCCACTGTTTGCAAATATCTTTTCCCATTTGGATGGCTGCCTCTTTGCCTTGTTGGTTTCTTTTGTTGTGTAGAATCTTTTTAGTTTGATATAGTCTCATTCATTTACTTTTGCTTTACTTCCTTTGCCTTTGAAGTCAAATTCATAAAATTCTCACTAACTCCAAGGTCCATGAGTTTAGTACCTGTTTTCTTCTGTGCAGTTAATTGTTTCAGGTCTTCTCTTCAGGTCCTTGATCTGTTTTGAGTTAATTTTGGTGTGTAGTGATAGACAGCCATCTAGTTTCATTGTTTGTATGTGGCTTTCCCATTTTCCCAGCTCCATTTATCGAAGAGGCTTTCCAGAGACTCCTTTAAGAATCTGGTGAAAGCAATGGACTCCACCTCCCCCAATATATTTTAAAATAGAAATTTGCAGTTTCATGAAATTCATATAATTTGAATTACCATTCTTGAATCCCAGACGAGGGCCACCTGTATTATTAGTTGAGGCTTGGGGGCAGTTCTGAGAAGGCTTAAAAGTGCTTGGGAGTGTTGCTCTTCCTGCAACTCAGGTGTGGTCTGTGGACCAGCAGCAGCAATATTGCCTGGGAGCTTGTTAGAAATGCAGAATCTCAGTCTTAGCCTTACCGCAGATCTGGATGCCCAGGTGACGTGTGTGCACATTCAGGATGGAGGAATGCTGTATTAGAGGTTAATGATGTAGAGGTATTTTATTATGTCTTGTTATAGTTTGAAAGTTATAGCTTTTTAAAGACTTGGGATAGAATTATCTCTAGCCTTCACTTGCCAGCCTCAAATTAGTTTGGTTTTTTAATGGAAGAGGGATTTCTGATAAAGTAATTTTCAGGAATAAGCTGAGATTTGGAAGTGAGGAGGTTCAGGTGGTTGAGGAAGAGACTTGGGAGTAGGCAGCTTCTTGCTCCAGCCACCAGGTGGCACCATGGCCCAGGGCATGTTGAGTGTGGCTGTGATAAGGAGCCCCTGGCAATGGGCAGCTATTGATAATTCTAGAGGCAAGTTTGTAACTTAGAGTACAGTCTAATTAGATTTGGGACCTGGTGTTGATTGAAGCCAAATTAAAGATTTTTGACTTTGCTATGTCAATGACCACAGGCTAAAACTGTGACTTGGAACTGCTAAGATAGTGGAATTCCTTGATTTTAGATCATTATACTTACTAATAAACAGTGAATTCCACAACTTTTGTGTTCTTGTAAAAGGAAATATGCTTTCCTTTTAATGAATATTTAATCTGAGGCTGAGTCATGTTTTGGAAGAAATGATGTTGGCTTAAGGCTGCATCACATCCTGGAGGAAAAGGCATTGACTTATGAAGAGTTCTCACGAAGGCGTTAATAGTGATGCAATTGTGTGTCTGTGCACGCACCTGTGTCTGTGTGCGCATGATCTTTTAACACCAACATATGTTCTTTGTTCTTTTGGTAGGTTTGCATTTCCTCGCTGCTTTGTCTCGGAGACAGAACGATGCCAAAGAAAGCAAAGCCTGCAGGAACTGGGAAGGAAGAGGGGCCTGGTCCCTGTAAACAGCTGAAGGTGGAGGCAGCTGGGGGACCCTCCACTTTAAACTTCGACAGCCCTAGTGGCCTCTTTGAAAGTTTAATCTCACCCATTAAGACGGAGACTTTTTTCAAGGAATTCTGGGAGCAGAAACCCCTTCTTATTCAGAGAGATGACCCTGCAGTGGCCACATATTACCAGTCCCTGTTCAAGCTATCAGATCTGAAGAGTCTGTGCAGCCGGGGTATGTACTATGGAAGAGACATAAATGTCTGCCGGTGTGTCAATGGGAAGAAGAAGGTTTTAAATAAAGATGGCAAAGTGCACTTTCTTCAGCTGAGAAAAGATTTTGTTCAGAAAAGGGCAACAATTCAGTTTCACCAGCCTCAGAGATTTAAGGTAACAGGTTCTCCCCATTGCAGCATCCTTCTATGTATTAAAGTGCTAACATTTGGCCATAGGTCAACTCAGGAATGAACCTGGGGTTTGATGATGATTTGCCTCCTGCCAGCTTGAGAAGAAGTAGCACCTGTTTGGTCTTTAAATGCATTCCAAACTAGGAGATTCTATGTTATCCTTTGGCTAAATTGTTAGAAAATGTCCAACATTCAGGGTGGACATGGGTGTCATTGAACTGCAAAAACTAAATTATATTGCTGGTTAACAAAGTTTATTAAAATAACAGTATGCCTCCAGAGGTATGTTTTGTGGGCTGATTTATATTTTGGTATATGGTAGACATTTCTGTTTGTCCGTCATTATAAGTTAAGACATGATAGGATCAAGGTGGTCATTTTCTTGAGGTTGCCTCCCTTTATTGCCTGCATCTACCTAAGTAGAAGCTTCAGAGCCATGATTGGATCACATACCAGATGTATGTTCAAGAAAAAGATTTCACCCTTATCAACAGCAGCCCACCCGTGTGGCTGTGAGGGTTTGGCCCTGCAATTGCTCCTGGGTTAGCAGTCATATGTGTAGGGTAGCTTCGATTTGCAAGTCTGGAAGACTAACTTTTTATTTTTCTACGTCATTGAATACTTGGTAATTTGCCTCCTCTGTGATCTGTTTTTACATTTATAAAATGCAAACTCAGGAAAACTAATCTGCTTTTGAAGAGGTCTGAGATCTTTACATGACAAGTAGCCCCACACAATTGACAGCCTATTCTGAGTTTTAGTTTTATCCTCATTTAGAATTCTCCTTCTGTGACCCATAGCTGAATCAACATGGCAGCATGGGAGGAGAAGGAGAGCAGTTTATGAGGTTCCATATTGGAGGGGTAGATTCTGACTATATTGGTGGCTCCTGGGACTTTGTCATCAGTTACCAATAATATATCTCATGACTGAACTCAAGAGTTGCTTTGTTAGATCCCATTTTGCCTCATCTGATGAATTATCTGGTCTGGTAAATGATTCCTTTTCTAGTCTAAAGGATCCTGAACCTATTCGTACTCTGGATAAAGTTTAAGTAGTTTTAGATTTTTCAGTGCAAGTCCTGATTTCAGATATTTCATCTCAAGCAATAATGTGAAGTTGAAATGTCCATGGAATGCCAGCCTTTTGGCTTAGGCACCCAAAAGGAATTTATAAATCACTTGCCAGACTAAGATATGATTTTAATTTAGAAAATATGGACACCATGGTGCTTCTCTCTGAGTCAGTCCTTGACTCTTTACCCGGCCAGAAGCAGAACTTTTTAAAAGAATGGGTTTTAGACACCTAAGAACTATGAACAGAAAAGTTAAGTGAAGTTAATTACATGTAATTTGATTATAGACCAGTAGAAAGTTATTATTTGGCATATATGTGATGTCCTCTGTGGCTGTCATTTCTGTATTTTAGAATCATCTTGAATTTTTCTCTACTTATCTACTTAAGCCCTGCACATTCCTCTTCCCTGATTCCAGGTGATTGAGAATGTATTTCCTTTGCCCTGTGGACTCAGATCTTTGACCATATTTATTAAAGCAGGAAGGATGAGCTTTCTCCATCTAAATTCAGTCCCCAGGCTAGACTAGGATGCACTCTGGTTTTTTTGTTTGTTTGTTTTGTTTTGTTTGGTCTTTCCATGGCCTGTATTGAAAGACCTTTGAGCTGTAGGAACTTACCCTCTTATACTAGAAGTTGGGTTCTAGTATTAGTGGGTCTCACAATATGCACAGCTTATTCTAGTTAATCTGGAAATGAGTTAACCAAGGCTCTATATGTTGTCCTTCACCTGCTTTATGTAATCCATATAATGTCTTGGGTAAGCTTACCAAATACTTACCCATGTGGTAACTTTTGAACCTTCCAAAAGACATTTGAAATATGGCGGTCATTGTGGTCTCTGTGAAAAAACGAGTTCACAGATGTGACTTTTCCACAGCTACTAAGTGAAGACTTCTGACTCCACATTTAAGGCATTTTCCTATTATTAAAGATGTTAATTGAAAGGGAGGACTTTTGGCATGTTTATCTTTGCCTTCCTTTAGGCATATACATGGGCTTTGGTCTTAGCTATGGCATTTGGTTTTGACTCTGTGAGTAGTTCAGTGGAGAGATGAGGTTGTGGCCAACCAGGAGAGAGCCTTCCATTTCCCCTTTTTCATTGTTTTGGGGTCCTCTGGGATCTGCCTTGGCATCTCTGGACATAGTTGGGTGTCATAGGTTAAAGAAGAATACAGTTTTCAGGAGCCTTAATTGTGCCTAAGTCAGCATCAGTGAAGCAGTAACACTTATGTACTGCTCTGAAATTTAAATAAGATGGGAGATGTTATTTTATGCTGTTCCCCACAGTCTTAGGGTGGGAGTCTTCATTTTACAAATTAAGAAGCTGAAGTCACCTAGCTTGTAACTATAACTTGGACTGAGATGGTTTAACTCCAGATCTCTTTGTAATAGACCACACTTGGCAGATTCAGAAGATAAATCCGGGAGAGGTGGGACAATTGTACAATTGATAGGGTTTTCGGTATCATTTAAGAAGAAAATATAAATATGCTTATCAATTACGGACCCAGATGCTTGAGTTGAAAGCCCTAAGCTGTCACCCATTTTGTCCTGAGATACCTCTCAGGCCACAGAGAAGAGAGAAGCCCTGGTTTTCCAGTGGTTCCAGTCACCATACAAATGTTATGACAGAGTTAGATCTTGCTGGCCCCTCCCCGGTATAAATTAGAACTCCTTGGGAGCTCTAAGTTCAGATGTCATTAAATTCTTTCTGTGTTAAATAGAACCCCTGAGCCTTGAGATTGTAGAGTAGTCCAGTGGGCTTTATAAAGCTGTCTCAAGCTTTCCCTATACTGACCTCATTCTTTCTCACATGGTGTTTTTAATCTGTAGATCCCTTTTCAGTTCAGTGGTAGGATTAACTCCCAAGCTGTGGTCATTGGTTTACCCAACAGATATTTTAAATATGTTTAGTGTTTTCTGTGTATTGGTCTCTGTACATTCATATGCCTGAAACTGGGCTCTTCAGTGTACTTTGACTTGTTTTTCTTAAAGATAATTACTTTTAGAGGTGATACAGAGTTCTGGTTAAAAGTATGGACTCTGGAGCCAGCTTCCTGGATTTGAATCCTGGCTCCATCATTCAGGGAAAAATCAGGTTTCTTTCTCTCTTGCAAGAACGTATGGCTCCTCCTCAATCTGACTTATACCCTGAAGAGCTGATGAGTGACTGGAGAGAGGGACCTTATCTCTACCCTTTTTCTTTTGTGTCTATATCCTCTTCTTGTGTTATCATGTCTGCTCCCATTGCTTTTAACTACTAGTTTTGTGCAGAGAATTCCCAAATGTAAATCTGTAGCCCTCACTTCTTGCCAGAACTTGACTTAGCCAGAAGCTTACTTAAAAACATCACCACATGAGTCATAGCAGCTCAAACTTAATATTTCTAATATAGAACACTTGTTTTATCCTCTGAAAACTTGTTCTTTAGCAAGTCTTTCCCATTTCAGTAAATGGAATTGAGAGCTAATTGTCCAAGTCAAAAGCCCAGGAGTATTTTTTTTACTCTTCCCATTCCCTTACCCCTTTGTATTTAGTCCATCAACAAGTCCTGTCAGTGCTACTTCCACAGTACATCTTGACCTTTCTACTTCCCTCTCTTCCTACCACCTGCTCATTTCTTGCCAGGTCTGCTGCCTTAGTAGCTTCCCGACTTATCTCTCTTGCTTTTCTACATTTCATTCTCCACACAGGAGTCAGAGTGAGCTTTTAAAAATGTAAATTGATTCATGTCATTTTCCTGCTTAAAATCCTCCATGACTCCACCCACACCAGATCGCCAACCTCGCCAATCTTGCTTATGTGCTCACATCTTTTCTTTGGCGTCTACAGTAGACCAAATGCTTGAGGCAGAGGTGGTGGTTCCTTCATTGTTTAATCCTCAGTATCTGGAACGTACTAGCCATGCAGTAAAGACTTGCTAAGCAAATAAGAACATGTTACTTTTCTTATTGCTAATATATTTTTCACCTCCCTTCCTTACTCCCTTCCTTCCTTCCTTTCTTCCTTCCTTCCTTCCCTTTTCCTTCCTTCCTTCCTTCCTTCCCTTCCTTCCCTTCCTTCCTTCTCTCCCTCCTCCCCTCCTCCTCACTGTTTTTTCTCTCTTTTGCTCTTTCTCTCTCTTTTTTATTTTCATTTTTATTTTTTAGGATGAGCTTTGGAGGATCCAGGAGAAGCTGGAATGCTACTTTGGCTCCTTGGTTGGCTCGAATGTGTACATAACACCTGCTGGATCTCAGGGCCTGCCACCCCATTATGATGATGTTGAGGTAAGAGGAGGGAGATTGCTCAGCTTGGGGAAGGACTTGCTATGAGTCCACGTTAGGGTAGTTGTCAGAGTTCAGTTCAGCTCTTGGGCCAGATCTCTGTCCACACTGCTTGTGTGGTCACTGGAGATCTTGACCTCCCCTAGATGTTGGGTCAAAATTAATCCCACCAAACTGGTTTCCTGCTCCTTCTTCTCCAGGGAGAAAGACTGTTTCTAACCCGATTAATATAAAGAGCCACATTATTAAATGGGTATTTATTGAGTTTACAGAAAAGCATAATTGTCTTTTTCTTTAATTTCACAATGTATGTTCTTTAATAAGATGCGATCATGAGCAATCCTTACATCTGCTTTCATTCTGTCCCTTTTCTGTAGCTGCCAAAAATATATATTTTTTCCACTTGTGAAAATCTTGAGGCCGCTCGAATGAAGGTCATCGTTTCACTTAAGCACTGGCACCTCGACAAGTGTTGCTTTCCCTCTCTCGTGGCTCCAAAAAAAGTTAACACTCTGGCTTAGGTATTTCGTAGTTTTATCTTTTTATTAATACAAGGTGTGAACACAGTAATTAGTAAAAAGTCCTTTTTCCCTCTTTTGAGAGCAATTTGATATCAATACATTTTCCCAAGAGTTCATGTTCTTTTATTTTTATTTTTTAATACTTTTTAACAGAATGTTAAAATATCTTTGGCTGAATGAAGAATAAAAAACTTGAAGCTTTTCTACCTGCCAAGGATTTCAGACATTGTCTTGGCCAAAGCTTGCCTTTTCCATCAGAGCTTATGGGCTTTCAGCTGTCTGATAGAAGATTTACAGGAATGAGATAGTAGATATATAGTAGGATAGATATAAGGAACTCAGCGAGGTTTCATGAATGTGAAAAGAATGACTGTCCTTCTATATCAGGGTTTATGATTTCTTGGTTTTAAAGTGAAAACCAGTAGTGGCAACTTTTAAGTGTGGAATGAAATGTATCTGATCTTTCATTTTTATTATTTACCTGCAACTTATAATTCATCTAAGCCCTCGGAGGGCTAATATTCCAGAATCACGTTGCCTTGTTGTCAGGAAGCTCTCTGACGCCCCGGTGCTGTGACTCTCTGTAGGTTTTCATCCTGCAGCTGGAGGGAGAGAAGCACTGGCGCCTCTACCACCCCACTGTGCCCCTGGCGCGGGAGTACAGCGTGGAGGCCGAGGACAGGATTGGGAGGCCAGCACACGAGTTCACATTGAAGGTATGAGACTTCTATTGTGGATGCCTCTCGTGAGATAAGTTCGGATTTGAATTTTAGTGTTCGCGTAATGGTCCCAGTGAGAATGTATCTAAGAGTTTCGGGGCGCAGTGGATCTCATTCCAGTCAGCCGGTATATATAGCTTTCAAAGGATAGCTTTTACTTGTACTTGTAGAACTCGTTAGCTTGTACTTGTAGAACTGAGTGAGAAAGTGCTAAGTTCATTTGCCATATAGCCTGTCTCCAAACATAATCTATGTACAGCAGGAATGAATTATGAATTCAGTGTCCTCTGACTTCTCTTGAGTAAAAGTGGAAGGTTTGGCCTTGGGCAGCTGTGCTGAATCTCAGACAGGACTGGGCTGTAGGTTGCTTACAGGCAGAGCACAGCGAGGGACCCTCAGTTCTTTTGTTAGTAAAGTTCCATTATGACCCATTTTCCTCTTGGTTGTGCATCTGACACGCTCTGTACTTACTTCCCTTCTCCCTGCATATAAGAGTGGTAATTATGAAAGCTCTTGAGAAGCCCTCCTCCAGGAAGCCAAGTGGCTTGATCACGTGCTTGTTTGTTGGCATCTTGCTGCTGAGAAAGTCTGTCTCTGAGTAGTTAGCCTAGACAGGATCATAGCCAGTCACCCTAGCAGGTGAAGTTATTGAGAAAAAAAATCTTGGATAAGAATAGCTCGATGGTGAAACTTTATCTTTTCTTACAAAACATAAATTTTATTTCTTTCAGTGGCAGTAAGATACAGTTAATTCAGACAATTCCCAAAATTCTGCCTACCTGATATCTTTGTATGTAGTTATTTTTTTTTTAATTTTTTTATTTCCTGTGTCTTGAAGTTAGAACCAGTGTCTAATTCTTAATGCCTTGTGACCCTTTCTTGATTTTAAAAACTTTGCCTGCCTACTAGTAACTGGAGGAAACAATCTCCCTTTTTTCAGATGGTTGCCTATATTATAGGAGACTTAAATAAATACAACGATAAAGGTACCTACACTTTTTATGTTCTTAGTCAGCAGTCAGCAAATTATGGCCCATGCGTCAAAAGTACAGCCTGATGACTGTTTTCATAAATAAAGCTTATTGGAACACAGCCACACTCATTCCTTATGTATAGTCTAGAGCTGCCTTCACCTTACACTGCAGAGTGGTCTAGTTGCCATAGAGACCATGTAGCCTACAAATAAGAAATATTTATTATCTGGTCCTTTATAGAAAAAGCTGGGCAACCTCAGCTCTTGGGAAATCGTGTTTATTTAGGCTGTTGCTTGATTAGTTTTAGGACAAAGACTAAGCCATCCATGGCTTCTGAGGTCAGGGCTGAGTTACCCAGACTGATGTCTGGCTGCGCCTTGCCTGAGGTCAGGCTCCATGGTGATCTTCAAGGGTAGACAGTGTGAGACGTTGAGGAGATGGAGCTCTGCCCTTTAATCACACCCATCCAATCACAGTTCATTAAGAGAAGCCCTGAGTCTCCTGGAAGAATGATTGCTTCATGTACTGCAGGGTTGTTCAAGTTGTATGTTTATAAACACGTGAGTTTTTAATCAGTGAAGCTCTTCAAATGGAATCTTGCATAAATGCCCAGTATAAATGGAAAATCTGAGTTGCTCTGTTTGGCAGCGAGCGTGGAGAGACCTGGAGCCCTTCTCACCCCTCTTCCTCCCTACTTAAGTGGCATCCTTTGTGGTACATCTGCCCAATTCAGGACCTTGGGGTGAATACCACCCCTGTAATGGAAACACTATTTTATGGCTTGGGGATCTGACAAATCTGAGTTTGAATTTATCTCCTGTCAATTTGGAGCCGTGTGTCCTCGGGCAAGTTATTTATCCAAGTCTCAGTTTCCTAATTAAAATGGAGATCTTAATGTTTACTTTGTAGGTTGTAGGAATTGAAAAATGTTACTTTGATGCCTCCTTTAAAATGAAATTCCTTGCAAGAAGTGGCTATATGTCAATATATTGCTTCTTATCAGATTACCACAAGCGTGACTTAAAACAATGGACATTTATTCTCTTCTAGTTCTGCAGGTCAGAAATCCAGAAAGGGTCTCACTTGGCTGAAATCAAGGTTGTCAGCAGGAATGCATTCTCTCTGGAGGTTCTAGGAGAGAATCTGTCTCCTTGCCTTTTCCAGATTCTAGAAGACTCCTACATTCCTTGGTTCATGGCCCCTTCCTCCATCTTCAAAGCCAGCAACATGGAGCCTAGTCTTTCCCACACTTTCATCTCTCTGGTTTGCTTTTGATACCCTCTTCCACTTTTAAAGATCCTTTTGATTAATTACATTGGAACTCCCTGGATAGCCCAAAATAATATCCCCTTTTGCAGCCCTAATTCCATTTGCAAATGATAGGTATAATTATGAGTAAAGCATTTATTTACTTGAGTACTAATTTCTCTGTCAGTTTGATTCACGGCAAGCCACCAAGATAGCTCTTTGAATATTTATAGTTATATATTGTTTCTTGCTTTAAAGCAAATCTTAATGTTTTTTAAAAAGTGTTTTTAATCTGATATTTCTTGAACTCTCCCTCTAGGCCAGGGCCCATGCTCTTAACCAGTGAGCCAGACTGTTTCCCGTGTTTGCAGAGGGGAGATAAGTGGCTCTCAAGATTCTCTAGCCTCTCGGGCAACTTCTTTAAAGAATGTTTTTCATCTGGGTGGGATTAGGGAGGAGATGATTCAGGGCAAGAGTGATTTGCGGAGAATATTTCTATCCACTGGTTTGGGAGAGAACGAGGAGAGGGCAGAGGAGGCTCATCTGCTCAAGAAATGGCCTGATCTTTAGTTATGTCTAGTTTTTAGGTTCAAGTGAAGGGTTATATGGTTTTTCATCCTTTTATCCAAGCATTTCTTAAGCCTCCGTTGTATGCTTTGGTAGTTTAGGCTGTGGGAATACAAGATGGATATAGACCTTTCCTGGAAGAGCTCACAAACTATCAGGGACTGGTGGGTAAGACAGTAATTATAAAATAACCTCATACCCATCATTGTCCTAACAGCTTTGATTATGAAGTATCCTTTAATTCTCAAAATAATTCTATGAGATTTGGAGCTATTGCCTCCATTTTACAGATAAACTGAGGCTTCAGGAAGTTCTTTAATTTGCTGCAGTCACCAGCAAGTAAGTGTCAGAGTCTGAATGACTGTAAAGCTCCCATTCTTTTTTTAAATAGCTTTTTATTTTATTATTTCAAGTATATAGTACCTTGGCTAGACATTTCCCCCTGAAATGATCTCCCCTGACTGTGTCTTCCCTCTGCCTCTCCATCTAGCTACTACATGACTGCTGTCTACATTCCCTATGCTATGCTTCTCATCCCTGTGACCATCTATCAGCTACTAATTTGTACTACTTTAACCCTTCACCCATTTCTCCTAGTCCCCTCCCCCCACTAGCACCAGATTGTCTTCTATATTTGTGAGTCTGTTTTCGATTAGTTTATTCTTTTCGTTCCTTAGGTTCTGCATATAAGTGAAATCATATGGTATTTATCTTTGACTTATTTCACTCAGCATAGTAACCTCTAGGTCCATTCATGTCATAGCAAATGGTAAGATTTCATGCTGAGTAATATTCCATTGTATATATGAACCATAACTTCTTTATCCAGTCGTCTGTTAATGGGCATTTTGGTTGCTTCCATGTTTTGGCTATTGCAAATACTGCTGCTATGAACATAGAGATGCATAGATCTTTTAGAATTATGGTTTTGGGTTTTTTTTGGATAAATACCCAGAAGTGCAATTCCTGAGTCAAAAGGTAGATCTACTTTTAATTTTTTGAGAAACCTCCAGACTGTTTTCCATAGTGGCTGTACCAATTTGCAATCCCACCAATAGTGTATGAGGGTTCCCTTTTCTCCACATCCTCGCCAACACTTGTTATTTTTTGATTTATTGATGATAGCCATTCTGACAGGTGTGAGGTGATAGCTCATTGTGGTTTTAATTTGCATTTCTCTGATGATTAGCAACCTTGAGCATGTTTTCATATGTCTTATTGGCCATCTGTATTCTTTGGAGAAATATTTATTCAGATCTTCTGCCCATTTTTTAATTGGATCAATTTGTTGTTGTTGAGTTGTATGGGTTCTTTATATATTTTAGATATTAACTCTTTATCAAATGTATCATAAGCGATTACCATCTCCCATTCAGTAGGTTGTCTTTTTGTTTTGTTGATGGTTTCCTTTGCTGTGCAAAAACTTTATAGTTTGATGTAATCCCATTTATTTTTTCTTTGTATCCCTTGCCTGAGGAGATATATCTGAAAAGAAATTACTAGTAGCAATATCAGAGAGTTTACTTCCTAAGTTTTCTTCTAGAAATTTTATGGTTTCAGGTCTTACATTTAAGTCTTTAATCCATTTTGCATCTATTCCTGTATATGGTGTAAGAAGGTGGTCCATTTTCATTTTTTTGCATGTATCTGTCCAATTTTCCCAATACCACTTACTAAAGAGACTGTCTTTACCCCATTGTATATTCTTGTCTCCTTTGTCATATATTAATTAAGTGTATAGATGTGAATTTATTTCTGGATTCTCTAGTCCGTTCTATTGATCAATGTATCTGTTTTTTTGCCAGTACCATGCTATTTTGATTATCGTAGTCTTGTAGTATAGTATATCAGGTAGTGTGATACCTCCAACTTTGTTCTTCTTTCTCAAGATTGCTGTGGCTATTTGGGGTTTTTTATGGCCTCATATAAATTTTAGGATAATTTGTTCTGGTTCTCTGAAAAATGCCATTGGTATTTTGATAGGGATTGCATTGAATCTATAGATTGCTTTGGCAAGTATGGCTGTTTTAATGATGTTGATTCTTCCTTCTCATGAGCACAGTATATGTAAAGCTCCAATGCTTCACCGTTGCAGGGAGCAGGCTTCTCAGGTCCAGGTGTCACCTCCCAGATCCCTGGGCGTGAGTGGGATGGTTTCAAGAGTATCTGGTCTCAGTTTGTGAATAAAGAAAGTGACTTCAGGCACTGAAAGCCAGCCTCTCTAGGATTTGGGGTTCATAGTCGCAGGCACAGTGAAGTGAACTAGCAGGACCCCACAGGAGCCCTGCATATAGACTGCCTCTTGAATCACTAAATAGGTTTCTAGAATGGAGAACTGAAACTCAAAGGCTATATTTGTCTCCATAAAACATACTAGACTGAGAAGATAGCCTTATTAACTCTTTCCTCTTTTCTTTCCTTTAGCCAGGTGATTTGCTGTACTTCCCCAGAGGGACCATCCATCAAGCAGACACTCCTCCGGGGCTGGCCCACTCTACGCACGTGACCATCAGCACCTACCAGAACAAGTAAGCTCTCTGCCTGCCAGCCTGGTGTCCTAGGACAGCTCTGTGCTGTGGCCCACAGCAGCTGCATTCAGGAGGCACGTGAGTGAGTTGGCCATTATCCTTCCACTTAACCAACCTCCATGGTTTCAGGCTCCTTGCAGGCTTCATATTTCTTTAGTGTCCTATCTGTGCCATTGGTCCATCTGGGCTTTCTCCTGGGAATGTCATGAACCTGACTATATAACTCTGAGAGTTTCTCAATTAAAGGCTCCCAGAGTTTGCAGAGAAGGAACCATAGCTGCAGGTATGGCAGTGTGTTAGTGATGCCAGGCTGGGCTTATAGTGCATGTCTCTGTCTACAATATTTTTATTGTTATAAAATATATAGCATAGAATATGCTGTTTTAACTGTTTTTAAGTGTATAATTTAATGACATTAATTACATTCATACTGTTAAGCAACCATCACCACTGTTTCTGAAACATTTTCATCACCCTAAACAAAGTCTGTAACCGTTGAAACCTCTGGGTCTTTTTTAAGGTTTCCGTGTTTTTACAGTCCATGAAATTAAAGCAGGCAAGGCAGTCTGGGACAGTCAGACCTAAGTACATGTGCTGAAAACAGTGAAAACCATGTTCCATTTTGGCAAGAGCCTCGTCACATGACAGGAACTGGGCAGTAGCAGATTGTGATTTCCTAATAGCAGTGACCTTGCAGTTCAGATCGCTTTAAAAGCACCAGCCATTCATTTATTCAGCACGCAGGCACTAGATCCTGTGCCAATTTCTGGATGCTAAGGGGCTTTAAGAGAACTTACACTCTGGAAGTGGTAGTAGGAGGGAGATAGGTGTGCAAGTAGTTACTAAACTGTGACAAATTCAATTGTAGATTTTCAGACAAGACTCTTGGAACATAGAGGAATGCACTTAGCAAAGCTGGGACATCAGAAATGACACCCAAGCTCTGTGAGAGTTAAATGACAAGTAAGAAGGTCAGAGTAGAAGGTGGGTCAGAAGATCAGAGTAAAAGAGGATGTTCCAGGCCCGAGGGACAGCAAGTCCCCTACCTTCAAAGCCATAGCAAGTTTGTAAGCATACCTCTGCTTCCTTGTCTGGCTTTTCAGCCTGAAGTTAACCGGTGTTTAAGAGACTAGAGGAACTAGCTGGAGCCCAGCCTGAAGTTGGAGCTGTCTTTGCCCACACACACAAGTAGAAGGCCAGTGCTTGTTTTAGGCTTCCTTTATGAAAAATGCCTTCGTTGTTATGTTTGGGTTCCTTGCATAGTGAGGAATGGAAAGTCACTGAGGCCCACCTCAGGAAGAGCAGGGGCAATTGAGGGCATGGGTTGTAGGAACTGGAGAAGGGCTGTTGAGAGATGTGCATGTGTCCTCCAGGTTGAAGTTCAACCGAAGGTGTGAGGTTAGGTGTAACATTAAGTTGCAGAGTGGTAAGGCCACCAGGTAGTAGTGGACGTCTTGGAGGAAGTGCTCTCCTTTGCCACTTTCCGGAGAGGGAAGCATGAAAGTGTCAATTTTGCTTACTAATTTGAGAAGGGTAAAAATCACGCTGTGAATTTCTGTTTTGCACGTAGCTGGCAATTTGAAATCCACTGGTGACACAGGAAAATTTTAAATAGCTAAGAAATGTTTAAAGAGAGAAACCCCACGGTGTTTCACACATTGGCACATATTTAGGAGTGAGCCAATTCTAAATGCCTCCAAGAAAGCAAAGGTAATTGAACAGCAATGCACATCCCTACATGTTATCTTTGGCCTCTGGCTTCTACCTTCTACCCCAGTAAAACCATCACTAGAGTTTAACAAAATGCAAGATCAATTGTTTTGAAATTGATGTTGATGGATATTTTACTGAGGGAGAGTGCTCTCTTATATGTACCTTTTTTATGTATATCTGTTCAGATAATTACAGTCCAAGGATCTTGCTGTTACCCTAAATATGTTGCTTTTGTATCTTTTGCACATAAAATTTATTTTTTGGTCCTATAATGATTGAGTTAAAATTTTCTACAAA
Source organism: Pteropus medius (assembly GCF_902729225.1). Taxonomy (NCBI): domain Eukaryota; kingdom Metazoa; phylum Chordata; class Mammalia; order Chiroptera; family Pteropodidae; genus Pteropus; species Pteropus medius. Next base: position 1,398,216 of record NW_024348082.1, on the reverse strand, counting down.
GCTGTCCTCATGAATACTGTATTACAGTTGAAAACCTTTTTAAAAAATTGGTCCCTTAAACTTCCTGCTTAATGAGAGTATGTGATTCTCTGCTATCTTTAAGAGAAAAACCATGAATAAAGCCTTGCTTCCCATTTTTAACTTTCCATGTGAGTGTCTGCAAGTGGGGAGGGAGGGAAGCAGTATGATTGACTAAGCTCTTACGTTTTTGTGCTGAGTAACGTAAAACTATTAGAACTCAAAATACGTGGGCAGGGGAGTTGGAATGCTATGGAAGCTTCCATTCATAGCATTTGGTTTTACTAGTACTCAGTGTTTTCTGTATATTTTTTATGCATTCACTATTTTTTTTTTCCTCGGTGTGTGTTCCAGTTCATGGGGAGATTTCCTTTTGGACACCATTTCGGGGCTTGTGTTTGATACTGCAAAGGAAGACTTGGCGTTCCGAGCCGGCATCCCCCGGCAGCTTCTCCTGGTAAGGAGTAAAGATGGGTGGGAAAAGAGTAGGACTCGTAACCTGGGCCAGCTTGAAGCTGTGGTCTACATCCTAGGGACCCCATGTTTCTTCTCATCTTCTCTCCTGTGTTCACCAGCTGAGCTGATGGCTTGCAGAATGAATGGAGTCCAGCACGTTATGTGCGACCCAGAAAACTGAGGGTGTGGTGCAAACGGCTGTCTTTCTGAATCTCATGGTGGCAGAAGCGGGCCCTGTAGGAATGTTGGCTGAGTGAATGGTTGGATAAATAATGTGGCTGGGAGAAGTGTAGATTCGTCACACACGATTATTAGTTAGGAGAGGCTCACTGGAGATCCTGATCGTGGCATATTCCCTGGCTTTCTTGTCTGCCCTGGTTTTACATTTGAAACAGCAGCACTGTGTGGCTAGATTTGAGAAGGTGAATGAATTAGTGCTGAGTCGAACAAGGTTGCCGTCACTGTCTGAAACAGTCACCTTAGGTTGGTGACTTGCTTTCCAAAAGGCAAGAGCTGAGACTGTACATTTCCAGGGATCCCTTTCCAGGCAAAATCCTGAAAATTGATCTTTTTTTTTTTTTGACAAACAACAGGCAGCTTAAGATACGCAGAAGTTACAAAGAAATAATGGGATATCGTTTTTAAGCCTCCTCAAACCCCACCTCCTGGGAGTGACATGGATGTGTCACTGTGTGGTTGTGCTCAGCAGACTACTCTGGAGACTGGGACCTAGACAGTAAGTTCTGCTGGAGTCTGCACCAGAACTTACCTCTGTGTTTCTAGCAGGTGGAAACCACAGCTGTTGCAACAAGAAGATTAAGTGCTTTCCTGAGGACGCTTGCAGACCGGTTGGAAGGCACCAGTGAGCTGCTTTCTGCAGACATGAAGAAGGATTTTGTTATGAATAGACTCCCACCGTACTGTGTGGGAGACGGAGCAGAGCTTTCAACACCAGGTGGAGCTTGCCATCTTCTAGGTGGTTAGGGGCTAATGTGGGGTATTTGGAAGCTTTCCTGGGTGGCCACTTCTTTGAGCAGATGGAACATTGAGGCATTTTAGAATTAATGTGGAGCTGGAACTGTCTCTAGTGTGTTATGGTTGGACAACGCGTACTGCACACAACTTTAGGATTCTGCATTTGCAAATCATTTGCAAAGACCTTGCATCCCAGCATGATGGGAATGAGAGTCCTGTGATTTGGGGTGAGAAAACTGTATAAATAGGTACTGTGGTATTCACTGTCTTATGGAAGTTTTAGGAACTTGAACACTAAAATAACCTCGTTGGAATTAACAAAGGGATGAGTAAAATGTTGCCATCAGCAGGTGACATACAGGACTGCCCAAGGTTATCACCAACCTCCCCCAAGTCCCAGGTGACTATTTTGTGACAGGTTTAGGCTGCAGATGACATAAAATACTTCTGGGTAGATGGTGATTTTGATGTCCTATAGCAAAGACTAGCAACACCACACTCCTGTAGTGCACACCACTGGGAACTGTGGGGCATCTCAGTAAAAGGGTGTTGAAAAGGATTTATAGGATCTGGGCTTGAGTTAGGTGATTTTCTGGAGGATTCAAGGAAGCGGGGCTTTGCTCTGGGTTGGATGCTTTCAGAAAGCAGGGATTCTGTAACTGGGTCTCTTGTACATCTTATCTAGTAGCAGGAGGGATGGAATGAGGCTGAACTTATAACTGGTAATGCAGCAGCAGTCACTCAGGTTTAGCCAGGGTGGGGGCTATTAGGTCACTTCTGCAGTTTGGATAATGTTCTTTTACTTGAGTTCTGACATGGTTATGGAGTGGTCTGGTTTTTCTCTTGATCTCAGTCATAGTGTGGCCTTGTTTAATATTGGCATTCTATGGAATTGTCTGATGTTCCATAGGAGATCACCGAGACAGCTATGAGTGCCAGGCCAGCTTTCTTTCTCAGGAGGGTTGAGAAAACCTTATTTATCACCAGTTGAGAGCCACTGAATCCTTTCTAACATGGATTCTATTTATATTTTTATTCTATCTTTGGGGGAAGTTGAGGATTTGTTTTTGACTGTATCTATTCAAAATAGCAAATGTTCTACTAGCATATATTTTAGTCTTTAACAGAATAGTTTTTGGAGTATCAATTAATGGCCCAGAATATGTATCTCAAATTTTCCTTGTTTTAGTCATTATAGTCAATAAATCTATGATCTGTCAAGACTTTTTCAACCAGATGACCCTGTAAAGCTGGTCTGTTTGTACTGTTTACAGTGAAGTTTGTTTTTTTTCCCCCTGTGAACTTTACTAGGTGGCTTGTATGTTACACTATGCTTGACCTACATAGATTGAATAATTTGCCATGATCACACCATTAGTCATTGGTATGGTGGTGCAGTTTGAACTCAGGTATTCTTTCTAGAGTCTATGTGTAAAGCAAGAAGCAAGAGGATAGAAACTGGAGACAGGCTCTATGCAGAAGGACAGGAGCCCTGCCTCTATTTTGATAGGTACCTACATTTCAAAGGTATTTATGTCTATTTAATGTACTTGCCAACTCCTTTTGTTATTTATCTAATGGTATGTCTGTCTTTGCTATGAGAATGGGCTCCATAAGGATGTAAACTATACTTTAATGTCACTATAAATGTCAAGGTAAACAAGTACTTGAGTTGGAGAGGGTGCCTCATGTTTAGATTCACTACAAATTGTAGGTAAATGTATTTCTTAAATAGTTATACCTGCAAACCAGTTAGAGCCTGCTGGTTTCCACTTTTGAACACTGGCTTTCTCTCTGGGTTTTCTAGGTGGACAGTTACCAAGGTTGGACAGCACAGTGAGGCTGCAATTTAAAGACCACATCGTCCTCACACTGGGGCCAGATCAGGATCGATCTGTGAGTATCCAGAGGAAAGAGGGTTCCTCTCCCCTCAGGGTACTTCCATCAGGTTATCGGACCAACAGATGGCCCCTGCCCTTCTCCTTTGGGAATCCATCTATTCTCACAGCTTAATGCCATCACATTAGAGCAGATAGTGCCCAAATCTCACTGTTCCTGTTGCAGATTTTCCTGCCTGTTGGGCACTTGAGAGCTTGCCCTCATCCCTCACAGAATCACTTTTCATTCCCCTCATGCAGTGATTGTCTTTGCCTCCCATTCTAATTCAGGCCACGTTGCTCAGACAACTGCACACACCCTGTTCGTGCATCTCCCTCAGTCCCTCTCCCACCCTGTACAGTGTGTAGATGTGTCTTTACATATGGTTTTATTGATGTTTCGTCTTTAAAAATCTCTATCCCACAGGAAGATGGTCTACATTTCCTAACACTGCCACCTAGCCCAGTAGTTCCCAAAACTGGCTTATTGTAGAATCAGCTGGAAAATTTTAAAGATATTATACATTTCTGGGTTTCATCTGGTCTGTGTTGGAGCCTCTGCCTTTATTATTAAAGCTCCCTGTACAGTCCTAAGGACCTTGGGAACTATCCCGTGCCCTGTGGCTTTACCCTGTTCCTCCCAATCAGCTTTCTTGGGGAGGTACCCCATGCATCGTTGGAGGGGATGCAGGTTAGGGCACCAAAATGCTTTCATAACCAGACTGTTCCAGCCATTAGGGCCAGACCTGGTGAGAACTGGTTTGCAATATATGCAAACCTCAAAAGTACTTATCTCCATTAAAAGTACTTATCTCCATTAAAAGAAATCTTAGTTACTCTGATAATCAGTTTTGGGATATTCTGCATCAGGCCAAGGTGTTTGATCCTTATTAAGAGGTGACAGGGAATGAATAACACTTCTAGAAGTGGCAAACTGCATTATGTAGGGTGGAGAGGGAAGGGAAGTAGAGGCCGTTTGGGAGGCTACTGTAATCGGAGTGAAAATTTTTAGAGATCACAGTGGTATTTCTTGAGGTAATATTCACTCCATGGTATTCATAAATTGTTAATTCATACCTAGGAATGTCAGATTTGATGCAAAGTACAGGTGTGATTAAATGAAGACTTGAGTGTTGATACATGAATGGTTGCTTTTCATTAAAGCAAGTTTTCGAAGATGCTGATGCAGGTATACTGTTTTATCTTTAAAAAAGTGACTAAAGGTGACTATTTGTTACATACCAATAGTAATCTGTGAGGACTATAATGAAGCCCTTGATATTTTGTCGATGACTTGATGTTTTTTTTTTAAAGGATGAAACTCAGGAAAAGATGGTTTACATCTACCATTCTTTAAAGAATAGGAGAGAGAAACACATGATGGGAAATGAGGAAACAGAGGTTTGTGCCAACCTAAAATGTTTTTCCTGTTATTTGGTGGTGGTTAGGAAGCATTCTTTTACCTTTGATCTGTGTGCTTTTTTATGAGTGCAGTATGGGCTTAACATTTCATGTAATTGACAGAGCTCCCGCACCAGGACGATTGATAGACACACAGACCAGCTTTAAAAGATAGTAGCTGAGACGTGTAGCCTTGTAGGAAAGGTGTAATGAGAATCATTTAAATCAGGATGCCTTTCGTGATATTTAAGTTTTCATGTGGGAATTGGCAAATTCTGTAAGTTATCTGAAACAAGTTTCATACTTATGAAGGTATCAAAATTAATGATATATTGAGAATTTTGGAAGTTTATATGACAATGCCACTTAAGAGATTATTTTATCTGACGAGATTTTCCTTTTTCAGTCTTATGGACTTCGCTTTCCTTTATCTCATGTTGATGCACTGAAGCAGATTTGGAACAGTTCAGCTATTTCTGTCAAGGACCTGAGACTTACTACAGATGAGGAAAAGGAAAGCCTGGTGTTATCCCTTTGGACAGAATGTTTAATCCAGGTAGTCTAGTGCATTTATAGAATCGAGTGTCTACTACTTTATATATACATGTGACAAGAGAAGATTTACGTGCTAGGGAGCCCCAGCACATAGACTGGGTAGGAAGAACAGTTCTGTACAACTTTCCTTTTGTGTGTCTCTACTAACACAAGACCTGCCTCTTATAGGTGGTCATGGAAGAATGGCAAATTAATGTGACAAAACCATATTTCGGACAAGTTTATTTAATCCAGTGTGGTAGAAAAGGCACAACTACAATAAATTTAAATGTCAGTGTCGTTACCTTGCTTTGTCTTTGGAAGAAACTTCTTTAAAGAGCCTCACTGGCTCTAGAAAAATTTTCAACAATTAACGTGAAGAAAAAAAATTAACTTTTTTTTTTATAAAGAAAATATACATACTTTTGTGTAAACACCCCCCCTCCCCCCTTTAAAATACTCCTATAAGTTTCATTAAATAATACTGCCACACTAATGAGAGGCACTCACATCTATGGACATATGAGAATTTTGCAGATGCTTGAAAGATGACAAAAGAGCCTGAGATTGAAGGGAAAAAAACCTAATATTTACATGGAAAGACCCAAGTCTCTTTATATAAAAACTCAAAATAGTTGGTCTTTGAGCTTAAACAATTTAGTTATTTTAAAGTGCATATAGGTTAATATTTTTAAAAATACCCCTGGAGAACTTAATCTTTCTATATAAAAATAGAATAGACATTTTTCTGCTTTCTGGCAAAAGTTGAAGGGAAGTTTCCTCAATATGTTTAAAACCAATTCAGGAGGGAAGAATGCTTGTGAATTGTACAGTTAAAAGTGGTAATGATTACTTGAAACTAAGTCCAAGAAAATATCCTACCTGATTTTGCTTAAATGAAAGCTATTTAAAATAGTAAAAAACAATGAGTTTTCTGTCATTTCAGAGAGAAATCGACTCCACCTTTAAATTGAAATGGTATATAGTCAAGGCTCAAATACTATGTGGTTTTAATCTGAACATTTGAAATTGCCCTTCAAGCAAAGAAAAATTTGTCTAATATGCAGGTGCCACAGTCTTTACAAACACTTCTTGAGGGCAGATCAGGCAAAATCTAGGGTGAGGTCTCAGCACCGGGATAGGTTAAACACTGGTTAGAGTCCTGTCACCCAGAAGGGGGTCTCCAGTAAGAGTGCAAGGATGGCCACAGGTTATTTGTGCTTTTTTAGTTTGAAAGGCTGAGCAAAGAATGGCTACAGAAAATACTCCCGTACTTGAGCCTTTTCCTAATAAAGCTGAGGTCTCTTCCTGGGGTCAGTTACAAGTATAAATGCTCAGGGTGCTTCAGTTATAAAAGTCTCAATAGAGGACCTTTGTTGTAGCTACTGTAGCATATTAAGAGGAAGGTTTATTTAATCTGTCTTCAAATGTTGCTAAAAGATTCACCTTTTTGCAAAAGTATGAGTTGACATATAGGAGTTCATTTCCCTGTGTGTTACACTCATACATGCATCTACTAGTATATTAATAACTAATATAGGATGATAGCACCACCAGTGTCCTATATAATGGCTATCAGGAATAGGATTCATATTTGGGACACAGAGAAAGACTTCAGTAAACTTGCTCACCAAAACTGGAGCTCAAGCAGGAGTAGAATCTTTCCCAGAAATCAAGACATATTTATGACAGGAACACTGAATAATTGGCAAGAATATTTTGAGCTTTTCCCATGGTTAACAGCAATAGTCTTGTCTTGGAACTTTGGAAAAAAATGTGTTCATTCTCAGTGATCCAGGTGCATGAGGACAAGTAGCTTCCTTTCCGTGGGACGTGAGGTTCCTTCTTCCTTTGCTCTTCCTAGGGATGCTGTAGATTCTCTCACAATATCTCAATGTCCCATTTCTGTGTTTCTTCTCCCTCCAGGGGATGATTTACAATTACATGAGTCTTGTCATAATAATTTCCTCCTAAAATAGAAATTCCAAAACAAAAGATTATTTGTTCACACAGGTGCTTAACAGTTTCCACAAGCTTTTGTTCAGCCCATTGTTTGGGTAGATTAGTATGTCATTTACAGAGCGGTCTGAAATGGGAAACTGAGTTTAAACAGGCTTAGCTATTATTCACCTCACATCAGACCTTATTATGACTCAAACTGAACAACTAAGAGGTATAATAGATGATTGCATAGGCAGTGTGCCCTTACAATGCAAGTCTTAAGAACAAAGTGCTCTGAGAGCTCTGGCTGAATGTCAGGTACTGTATTTTTGTTTCTACACCAACAGTGGCTATGACTAACCCAATGAAAGCAAAAGCCCTGAATAATATTGGCCCTGACCTTGCTGCATTCAAAAACAAGGTTAAATACCTACCAGAAGTTTTAACTGAGGGCTTTGAAGGACGACAGTTAATTCATGGCAAAAAGAGAGATGTTTCTAAAAAACACTTTATGGTTTCATGTTCAAATTTAAAATTGTTCTCAAAGATCATGTAGCAAATAATTTTACAACTGTACTAATGAACAAAAATCTTAGATTTTTTCCTAAGGCCTTCTCTGCTTGACCCACATAGATAATTGTTTTATTAAACAGCATAGCTTTTTTCAAGCATAATTAAAAATGACATATGTAAGGATTTCTTTTATCCAGAAGGAAGAAGTTTCAAAATAAAAATGGTATCCAGAAACACAACACATTGGGTTTCATCACAGGCTCACCTGTAACGTCAAGAACAAGTTGGTCACTGAGATAGGAGCTGATGGTTCCATTTCTGTTCAGTCTCCACTTCTGCCTGAATTGTCCATGTTCGGTCCACAGGGCTACTTTAGCTCCGGGCACGTCCCGGCCACCAATTACATCGAGACATGTATCACTGGCCTACGAGGATTAAGAAATACATTGGTAGTACTGTGTTTGCTAAAATGATTTGAATCCCTTTTCTTTCATGGGAAAAAAAATCATAGATATGAAATCATTATGCCTTATCTAAACAGAATACTATACAGCATAATTATAATTTCAGTAAGCTTTTTTTAAAATGGTTGAGAGAAAATGGTACAGAAATAAACCTGAAATAGATACTTATTTTTAAAAGACACATATCTGACAACAGGCATTCAATAAGGTTTCTTGAATTGGAATTAAATGTTAAGTCCCTGTCAGCTTAAATGTGTTAGGTTGAACTTAGTATTCTTACAAAAACATTGGGTGATGTACTAGATATCTGACAATAATTACTTTTGTTGAAGCATGAGAAAAAGGTAGATAATCCATTGGTGAGACAATAAAAACAGCTGCAGTGTTTTCAAGCTGGTGTTCTAGTCTCCATAGCATCAAACATAATAGAGGTCACAGAAACTAAATTTTATTTTCTAGGCTTTCTCCAATATAGCTTCCTTCTACTACTTACTTCATTGTGTATTTTGAAAATTAGAAGTTTTCACCATGTTTAGAATCACAAAAGACAGCTGATTTTATCTGGACTGGAAAGGAGCTTCTTACCAAAAGAACACACTGTCCAGTCTAGATCCAGTGGTTTTTATCATTGCTTCTAAAAAAATCATTTAGATATATCCACAATATGTTATCACCCTAGTTTTTACTATAAAATAGAAAGTGGATTTTCTAGAATGAAAAATTCTCTGAAGTGTAGTTCACTTAAATACTTTAGTAATATACATACCAGTATTTATATAATCATGCAATAAACTTTCTAGGCAAGCTGCATTACTTTCTCATGCCATTTGATTTCACAAGATTCTGGTTTACAAAAGAAAAAGCCAAAAACCAAAAAGTTGGGTCAGGTGTCAGGTTGGTTACCTTGGATTTAAAGAGTCCTCGACAGTAGTGCCAGATCTGAGTATTCTTTCCACTATAGGGAGAAATGCACACAGATGTTGTCCTTGTGTCAGCTACATTTCCAGTGACTGTAAGATATTCATTCTGGGCTCGGTTCTTTATTCTAATGTACACTGCAGGCTACAATAGGGAGAAACAAAGAAATTTAGAAAAAAAAAAATTTGAATCTGGCAATCAGTCCTTCCAAAAAAGGAAAACATGGAGGGGAAGTGAGACATGACATGGTGGAATTTATTTTTTATCTCTTTCCCTCTTATTCCCTTTAGCAAATATGTATAAATTTTCTATTGACAGATCCTTAGACCACTGAACACAAAGCTTAAATTATACAATCTCTATTATACTTTTCTGAAAAAGGCCCTTTGGAAGAGTAAAGGAAACACTTTCACTAGAACTCCCATGTGGTACAGGGCAGTGAAGAATTAGGGACTTGATGAGTTTAATCAGTAACTACTGTGCCCTAGCTATGCTCTGGGAAGCAGGAGAGTAGGAATAAGGGCAAGGTACTACCAACAGCAACTTAGCAAAGACAGTACAGTAATGAGACTGTCTTGAGCTATGATTGCCAAATGACTGTGACTGGAGGTCACTGAGGACCCTAGTAGCTGTGGTGGTGACATTTACACTTTGCTGACCTTTATACTTCTTCAAAAGAAGAGACCTTCCATGTTTATTCTTCGCTACTTAGGTATTCAAAGATTGGGCAACAAAGGACTTTACCGCCGGACTTGGAATATATACAGGAAGTTTTAAAGTATTAAAATCTAGGACTTGCCTCTAAGTATTTAATTAATATTTATCGAAAGCTTAGTATATGTCAAACACTGTGCTAAATGCTTTCTGGGTCACTGTATGACCTGTCAGAATAACCGGAACAACTCTTTAAGAAAGTACAATTATGACTCGAATTTTATAAATAAGTTTATTTTGGAGTAACAAGGTTTGTCTTCACCAAAACCCTTCCTCTTAACCAGGAAGCTCTAAGGTCTGTGCTGAATGCACTAGTTACTCTTAGACACATGGAATAACAGACCAATTCCAAAGGTGCCAGTGTGAATTAAGATAACGAAAGGACAACACATGATTCAAGCCCCACAGAAACTGTTCTTTCAGTCCAGTGATTTGGGGCTCAAGTCTTAATATAGTAAAATACAGGACACCTGAAACCCCCACCTTGGGTCAGGTGTTGACATCCCAATTAGAACCTTGTTTAATAATAACAAATGGTCTGTTATTTAATAAGAGAATACTTCACTTGGAGAAACTGAAGTGCTAAGTAAATGCAACAAGGTATCATGGTAAGATCAACAATGACTCTTCTACAATTTTTAAACATAATATCACCAGGAGGCCAAGCTGAACTTTGGTAGACTGCTGCCATGGTTATTAGCCTTCCTAATGAAATAAACAATGGACAAATTTTTATCGGGTCACTGAAAGGCAAATGTTTTAAATGTTTCAAATCACAACTTCTGCATTCATAATGCAACAGTAATGTACTTAAATTTCTATAACTCATCCTGGTCTCCCACTGGAATTATAAATTGTCGAGGCTTCAGTCTACGGCCTTGCTACCCTGAACAAGCCTGATCCTGCCTGATCTCGGAAGCTAAGCAGGGTTGGGCCTGGTTAGTACTTGGATGGGAGACCATCTAGGACGACCAGGTGCTGCAGCCATAAAAAATAAAAAAAAAATGAAGGATAGTAAACTGACAAGGTCCTTGGAATCTGTGAGGTCAACCAAGAGTTGTCTCGCCTATATCTTTATTAGTTTCCTTACCTTTTACATACAAGGAATCAGGCGTGACCTTCAAAGGACAGAGTTCCAATTATGTTAGAAACAAACATCAGTTTTAATCAATTAACTCAAGCAAGGTACTAATTACCCTTACTACACACTTGTAGTCTGAAATCCTCTGTAATTATACTTTAAAACACTGATATGCATAAGTACCTTAGTGACTTCCTAATTCCCAACCTCAGAGAGAATTACATTTTATTTAAATGAATTTCTAGATAAGAATAGGAACTAAAGCAGTACCAAGAGACTTAACAAAAAGGAATTATGACCTATAATACTGTTTTAGAAACCCGGCATTGATTTGCTGGTTTCAAAGCTGTGGCCTAAATAAACAACAGGGAAAATAATCCCTGTTAAAATACTATTTTGTAATTAAATTTTTAACCAGAATAGGAATCGGGTAGTTCCTAAAGCATAATGCAATAAGAACAACACATATAATGTTGTCAAAAAACTACGTAAAATTAGAGGCTCTTGTTCTAGCTATCTTTTATTCTCAGGACCCTGAACAATGGGCAGGGACATCCTTCCCCAGCAAGGAACCCCTTTCAAAAGTGAGAGAAATATTCTCTGGGTCCAACTTGGCTTCTGAAGTTTCTCATACAGGATTAAGCATTACTATATAGTTGGTAAAAGCTACACGGCAAAGCCAAAATTGCCACTTCTACCTTGTTTTTTCCCATGGCTTTTCAAGTGGGATTCCCCATCATCCCATGTGACAAGAATGAAGAATAAGCAAGATGTGAAGGTCATGAAATCCTGTACCACAGTCTGTCAGGAAAGCCCACTAATGTTTAGTATCCCTCAGAAGAGCATCTCTGATTCTCTCCAGGGACACTGTGAATAGTAAACTTTCAAAATGTTACCATAGTAATATGAGCCAGATGTCGTGTCAGGCTCTTTACATATTTTATTATCTTATTTAATCCTCACAATAATTCTGAGAGGTAAGCAAAGCACTTTTCACCAGTAATGATTCTGAGGTGCCAAGAAATGATGTGATTCATCCATAGTCACACTGTTTACAAGTGGGAGAACTAGGATTTGAACGAACAGAACAATAGTGGGAATGAGGGGAGAAGGGGAGAGGGAGAGAGAGAGAGTATGTGTGTGTGATAGAGAGGTGGGGAGGGAGGCAGCAAGACCAGTAAGGTTAATTTTTTATTGGCTGTCATCTACTTAGCATTCACTATGTCAGATCAGAACATCAGAACCTTAGTACTTATATCAACTATGCTACACTGAACTCAGTGCCTGGAATATATGGTGGCCCTCTAAATATTTAGTTGATCTTATTTTAGAGGAAAGTAGGGTGTGGTTGCTTAAAAACATGGATTTTAGAGCATAATAGATTTGGGTTCGAATTCTAGTTCTGGCGGATTTTAGAGCATAATAGATTTGGGTTCAAATTCTAGTTCTGGCAGTTGGATGACTTGACAGTTTGCTTTACCTGTCTGAGCCTACTTTTTCATCTAGAAAATGTTTTAACAACTCCTATCTTAAAGGACTACTGTTGGAATCAAGTGAGAAAAGGTTTCTAAAGGGATTAGAAGTACAAATGGCATATCCACTGACCATTGCATTGCCCCGCTGGCAGCCTAGCTTGGGTTTCCCGCCCTCCGTGAAACCTCCCACCACTCCCACACATTTCATACTTCCCTTTTCTAAACCAGGCACATTGCTTGTGGCTTTTCGATGATTACACAGTTTTTCATTTTATATTAGTTGGATGTTTTATCCCCCCACCCCCCACGCCCCATGCCAAAAGTATGTTCCAATAAGGTAGAAGTGATGTCTGCCCCATAGCTTTCATAATTTTTGGCATAATGTCAGACATACATCCATTTTTATTTTCATTCCTTCATTAAACGAATAGTCCCTGAGCTCCTACAATGTGCCAGACATTGTGACAGGCACTGGGAGTAGAGCAATAAGCAAAATATGCACAGCCTTGCCTTTACGGGGCTTGCAACAGAGTGAGAAAACACCAAATCCAACCATGACTATAAGGTTATAAATAAACCACATGCAGTGTCTTGTAGAAAAAGAACCCAGTCTTTTAGGATCTAATTTAGATTGAGAGAGACTATGAAAGAAGCATCTTGAGGACCTGACGTGTAAGCTAAATTTAAAGATGGGTAAGAATTAGCCAGGCAGAGGATGAGGAAAGAACCTTCTAGACAGAGGGCACTGCCTGTGTCAAAAGCCTGAGTGGGAAAGCACTCTGCACATGTCTCAGCCACGTGAGCATTATGTAAGCAGGGGAGACAAAATCTAAATACTTAGTAAAACTAGCATCAGTCTCAAGGGTCCATTCTTGTTTCTCTTGCTTGCCACAGAGCTCTTAATTTTCCATGAAAAGTGAACATGATCAAATATGACTCTAGGCTCAAAGCTAAAATCCAACATTGACCTTTAAAACAATTTTATGAATTGTTTAAATTCTACAGTATTTCCCATCCTAATCCACGCCCCCTGCTACATAAATGGCAAACGAAATGATCATTATTTCACATGCTGTAGTTTATGAAATTTGTACTAGAAAAGCAAGCTATTTTGGATCCTATGGTTCTTCTTACCTGCTTCATAGGACGAAGGGAACCAATTGTTTTCCACCTACTGAATGCTGTCCAGTTTGGGATCTCATTAGGCTCGAGTAGGATTTGTCTGCCCAAGAAATTGGAACCTTCATAAGCTATCCACCTATATGAGAGCAGGAAAGAAAAAAAGTGGGGATACTTCTAAACAATAGGCAATCCCTATATTATACCATATAGGGTTCATTCTTTAAAATATCTAGGTTTATAGAATTTTTAAAAAGAAAAAAGTAAGTAATTCTATTTTTTAACAGAAAAAGCAGGGATGACTAGGAGAAATCCCACTGGACTGGTGCTTAGATGATGTGAATTCCAGTTAGGATTCTGGTTTCCTTCCTTTCGAAACAAGGTTCCCTCCAGCTCTAAAATTCTGTGTTCATTTGATAATACTGAGTCATTTTTCTTACATTTTAATATTCAAAGATAAGCTATAACCCCTCACTGTTAAAAAACACTGGACTCTCCCACTTGAAGGCTTATCTCATGTCCTTCAGGGCCTCTCCAGGTGGCTCCAGTGACCCCTGCAGACACACATTCCACAGCTTCTCCAAGGCCACCAAAGACTACTAAAAATTATCCACAGAAATTCTGTCATACTCTTCCATCAAGGCCTGGCTCCTTTGCAGATCCTCTCAGTACCCTGGGGGCCTTCAACTCAGGCCAAGTTAAAGTGTGTAAAAAAGTATAGGGCTTCGAGGTGTCTGGAGTCTCAATACATGGAACACATCGTGCCTGTTCCTTTATGGACTAACACTGGCTGCTTTTCCATCACCATGACAAGTTGAATAGTTGTGACAGAGATGATCCACAAACTGAAAAGACCATCTGGCCTTTTTCAGAAAAAGTTTGCCAAGCCCTGCTTTTGGTGGTTATCAAGCTGGATGCCTAAGAAGCAGGGATCGCCAAGAGGATCTGAAATTCTGAGCAGGACTCAAGGTCACCTTAAACAGTGCTTTCAGAAAGTATGTGTGGAGGACAAGGTGGCTGCTTTGCTTGGCTCACACAAAGCACCGTGTTCCCCACAATTGAGATCAGGCTTGGCCAAATTATGCATGACTATGAAGAGGCATATCTATCCATCTCTCCAGCTTTGCAGATTCTTTAAATAGGCAGAGAAGTTTCAATTATAAAACCTGAGCAAGATTTTAATAAAACTGTTACCTCATTAAATATTAATCTAAATGAATTGCATAGTTGAAAAGCTGTGTGAGATGGTGCACTAAAGCATGGCCTTCATTACCATCAGATCAGATATGGAATGATACGGGAATTAAACAAAACTTTTCACCAGGTGTAGCTAGCTAGCTCTGAATTAAATGGCATTCTATAAACCGTCTGTCGCCTAGAAAACCTTCAGCCTTCACTAATCCTTACTCCATGTACCAATTCTTATAGAGAATCCAGAACAATGAAAGTAAGCAGATAATTTAAAGAAAACGAAGAAAGTCAAGGTAAAATGGCACCAATTTTCTACAAAAGAGTGAGATAAGATGGTGAGTTTACGCCATCAATAAATGATGAGTCAATAAATATCAGTTCCACTTAGGTACATGAAGAAAAGAAATGTATAAGAATGCTGTGAAAGTCTTCGCAGGGATATGAAATTCAGTTCAAACAGAGTTAAGTGGTAAATAATATACTGGAATATAACAGGGATTACTATACTCAGAGAATACAAAATCAGTTTAATAAACACTAAAACGTGAAATGCTTTCTGCTATACATGTGAATAATACAAAAACCATTTATTATAAGTTAATTTTCAAATCAGTTTATATTCTTGGCTTTCTCTTTCATTATCTCCAGGTAGTTAAACATGCAGAGTTGATTATCACACAATTTAAGAGTTGTAAGAAATAGAAACAGCCATCTTTAAATTAATCATCTGTGTGTTCAGATGACTGTGTGTTCTTTTAGTTGACTTTTGGTACCAGAACACCGATAGTGCAGGAGGTGGCACAGGCTTACATGCCACTCTTCAGAAATGGTCTAAGAGGCAGATTTTCCAGGAAGCAAATTGAACCTCAGCTTCACGGCCCCTCATTTGCAAGGTTTGCAAAGCCTCTTACCATTTTTGTTTTAAATAAAAATGCAAAGTTCATACCTAATTTAGGTATCCTTAATTTATTCATTTCTTTTCTTAAAGTAGTCTCCCAGCTTATAAAAAAAAAGTGCAGGCCCCACACAACCTGGATCCACTCTGACTGACAACCTGAATGAACAGCAACACCGGTAGGCAGGCAAAGTCAAACCAAGATACAGCATGAAAATGAGTACTCTGGATCAAACAGCTCTAGAACAAGATGTCAAATCAAAGTACAGTAAAAACACTATCAATCTTAACAAACTGTCACTTGTCTTAAGCAGACAATGGTCTCAACCAAAACTGCTGACTTAACTAGGTTTTCCCTGAAAGTGGGCTCAACTGGTTATGGTCTTCTGGTCAACCTACTCTTGACACAGGCTCTGAACACATGGCAGCTGTTCTCTCCCAAACCAAAGGGCTCTTCTCCCAGACCGGACCACTGCATACTTCTAAATACGGACATGGTCCACAGTCTTCTCTTATTTAAACAGAAACTACTATTATTACATTGAGAGATAAAAGGAGTAAGAGCACCATCAGACCACAAAAAAGCAACAATAGGGGAATAAAGAGCAACTTTGCAACACTGTCCTCAAACAGTGACTGAACCGGGCCAAGCCTTCCTCCCATACTTACAGTCCACTTTTTACCCACACGGACTGAGTGTAGAAGTGCAGGTCCTTGTTTAGAACAGAGTTCACGGCCTCTTCCAGATGTAACTCTCTTCCCTCACAATGTTCCAGAGCAAAAAGGCTGATGGAGGGTTCTTCAAAAATCTAACAGCACAAAAAAGAAAAAGCATCACCAAAAGGGGTGGCCACACATCAGTGACATCCCAGGCAGAATGCAGGTGGTACCCTGGATCCACTGTATTCTCAAATGCATAGTGTTTTCTACTTCACCCTCTAAAGATGTTATAGCCAAAACTGCACTGGTGGGATCCGATTCTATTAATTTTTATTCAATTTTTGATAAATTAACAAATTTCAGAAAAACAATCTTAATCTCGTAATAAAAATGGGCACCTTGTTCCAATCACATATTAAGGGCTGGCTGTGCTGTTAACATAGACCACATTTTGATCCTGCTAATGCTTTTAGCTGGCAACAGAATGAACAGAGAACGGAATGGCACCCTCATTTCCCAGGAGGCCACATGAGGAGTCACTGAGCAGGCTGATTTTATGGCTCTAGGCTCTTAAAAACATTCCTAGGAAGGAGGAAAAGACGTTTTTACTTTAACAACAATAAGCTAGAATGCACAGAGATGGGTGATTTCTGCATTACAGGTGAGAAAATGGAAACGGAAGGAAGACAGAACTGTGCCGACCCACAAAGATAGGTGGTGGTGAGATGGGCCTGTGGAGCTGATGGAACACATGAACTAGGAGAGGCGAGCCAAAAGAGAAAACATCGTGTATGAAATAAAAGGGAAAGAAAATAAGTATTAAACACTTCGGAGACGCTGAGGAAGAGGGTGCCTGAGATACGGTTGTTTGGGTTTGGCAATCAAGAGGCAGCTGGTAACCTATAAGACAACTGTTTGAGTGGCTTGTAGGAGATGATGAGTGGAATCTAGGTTGTAAGGACAGAGGACAAGGTATTTATTAGAAAAGTTTGGCGAAGAGGAAGGAAGTGGGTCAGTGGCCTATGGGCATGCTGTGAGCACGGTGGAAGGTGATAACAAGAGAAAGAAGGTGAATAATGCAAGACAAGAGGGACGGTTCTAGGAAGGAGTGAGAGGTCCAATCAATCAGTCCGGAATCTCTGACTGGAATCAGTCCATGAATAAAATCATAAAGAATGCTGAGAAATTTCCAGGTTTTTAAAATAGGTAAGTGTGTAATCCTGTCTTTACATTTCATTATGTGGCAAAGGTTGCCTGCTGATCAGGTCTGAAACACTGCCCAACAGAACTTTCTGCGGTGACCGGAATCTTGTACACGTGCACTCCTCCATTCGTAGCTGCTAGCCGCATGTGGCCGTCAAGCATTTGAAATGTGGTTTGTGAGACCAAGAAATTGAATTTGTTTTATTTAATTTTCATTTATTTAAAGTTAACCCCATGTGGCCAGTGCTAGGGTAACTGGATAGTGAGCGCTAGGGATTAGGATACTGGCAAAGAACGGAAGCACCACTGTGCACAGTGAAACAGCAAGCCAGGAGGGAAAAGGCTGCCTGCCCAGGAGCACTGATTTTCCTTCAGTAAATGCCATCAGCTGGGCCAGAAACACACACCCATCTTTAGTTGCAGAGTTACTGAGTAACTGCAGGCAAGATTAGGTATCTCTTCTGCTATCTGCAAAATAACCAACTGGAAGCATCCCAATGGTTTATGGAATAAAGGAACTTCTAGGAGTCCAGAACAGCAGGTTAGGAATGCAGCCAGGCAATCACAGACTCTAAATTACCCACTGAAACTAGTGTCTGAAAATGGACAATCACTCTCCATGGGTAAGCCGCTGACTTTACTGTGGGACTTTTTCCAACATCTTCACCCCTAAGCTTTTAAAAAAGCATTTCGGCTTACCTCCCCACACTCTTTACTACTTGTTGAGTTACTGATTTGTAAGGAAGGGCAGACAAGCAGGGGGCCTGGAAAGGGCTCGAAATCAACCATCAGCAACACTCACCCTAGTAGAGTTTGCTGTGGTAAGAGTGACAGACACCTATGTTAAAGGTATTTAATGCTGACATGATGTAACTGTTTTAAATCCCAGTGGGTAAAAAATTAAAAGCTTATTATGAAAATGTCATTTAAATGCTAAGCATTATCCTAAGAAAAATAGTACCTGTACACATTTTCCTCTTCCTTTTGCAGAATGCCCACAAAGACATTTTTCAAAAGGCTGCCATTATCCCTCAAACACCCTCAAATTCACTCTCAAATTCAAAGACGATTTAGAAATTGGGCAACTAGGAATTTACTTTAGGGAAAACTATGAAAAGTTTGATAGAGGGGATCACAAAAAAATGTTGAAAAATGATGATGCAAGGAGTTTGAGAAAGAACTGTAAAAAATGAGGTATTTTTATGAGTTTATATGAATCACTCATGGCGCTCTCAGGTACCCATCGTGTTCCTTTCTTATTGAAAGTTCATTGTGGTTAAGAAAAAAGACTTGAACAAATTGTGTGAATGAACTTTCAATAAGAAAAAAAAAAAAACACTCATCACTACTCCTCATCCCATAAACTAAGCTAAAATATTTTAAATGGCAATAAATGGTAATAATGTAATATACATATCACTTAATATGTGCTGAAAATTTAATAGCAGGCTCATAAATCTCCAATCAGACTCTAATATGGGATTTTCTAAGTTTGGCCTATTTAAAACAAAATCATATAAATACCTTCAGCCTATCAAGTCTTGATGGTGCACAACAAATGTTAACTACTGTCTATGAGCAGTTATGATATTGAGTGCTTATCATGTGCTAAAGGCTTAACATGCAATGGCTCATTTAATCCTCATATTTAATTAGAAGAGAAAGTTCAGGCTTAGGGTGGCCAGACGCATGCCCAGGTCACTTGGCTAACAGCAAGTCTGTCAGACTCCCAAACCAAACTCTTTACCAATGAACTGTAATCCTCCTCACAGGGCCTCTTTCATTTGCCTTAGAAAATCAGTTTCATTATTAATTCTTTCTAACTGGTCTTCCCTTTTTACTCCCTTTTAAAAAAAAGTTATAATACATTTCAAAAAGAATAAATAATATACAGATGACCATGTACCCAATGCCCCAAATACATTTTAATTTTAGCATAGCTGTATCAAGTTGTATAAATAAATAAAACATAACAGGCATAGCTGAATTTTAATTCCCCCCCACACACCAGAGGTAACCACCATGCTGAAGTTGTGAATCTTTCAAGATCATGTTTTTATACTTTACTAATGGTTTACATCCTGTTCTGAAATTTCACTGAAATGTATCTTACTGTATACATTTACCATACTGTAACATCCTTTAGTAATATGTAGCTCACTCTCATTGTAACAACTGTATTGCATATCTTTATATGTGCTAGTCTGTTTCATCCATCAGTCCTGTAACAAACATCCTTATTTTTCCTCCCCACATCTTAACTGACACTCCTTCTACTAGCTGTGTATGAATAATCCCATTTCTCTGCTACTAAACTATACCTTGGTGTTGTCGAATTTACAAATATTTGTATCTTAAGTAAGGTAATGTTACTTAATTATTGTTTTACTTTGCATTCATCACTAGTGAGGTTTAACATCATACTTTGAATGCCCTTAGCCATATTTTCTCTCTTCTATGAACTGCCTATTCATATCCTCTGCCAATTTTGGAAATAGGTTTATTTTTTCTCAACTGATTTGAAAGAGTTCTTTTTATATTTTGTATACTAAACTCTGCAGGTTATAAGGGCTGCAAATATATTTTCCTGGGCTGTGGCTTGCTGTGGTAGGCTGAATAATTAATATTCTCCCACTTCTACCCCTACTCCCTAAGAATGTCCACATCCTCATCTCTACAACCTGTAAATACGTTACTCGACAGGGTCGAAGGGATTTTGCTGATTTGATTAAGAGTTAAGAATTATGACATAGGGATATTAGTCTGGATTATCCTGACAGGCCTAATATAATCACAAGGGTCCACATAAGAGGGAGGCAGAAGGGTCAGAGATAGAAGATTAAGAGCAGAAGTTAGTGAACTTTGAAGAAGGAAGTGGGCCGTGTGCCAAGGAATGCTGGGGACCTCTAGAAACTAGAAAAGGTCAGGAAACAGATTCTCCCCTAGCATCTTCTAGAAGGAATGTGGTGCTGCCAGCACCTCAATTTTACCTCAGGAAGTTTTTTTTTTTTAGACTTCTGAACACCAGAACTATAAGATAATTTGTTCTTAAACCATTAAGTTTGTGGTAATTTGTTTCAGCAGCTGTAGGAAACGTATACACTTGCCTTTTACCCTTCTCTTACTTATATGTTTTGTGATTAAAACCATCCTACTCCAGTATCATTAGAATAGTTTTCCTATATTTTCTTCTAAGTTTTAAAGTTTGTTTTTCACATTTAGGTTGGCAATAATCCATCTGGAACTTATTTTTGTGTTTGGAGTAAAACAACATTCTAACTATCTTTTTCCACGTAAAGGGCCAATTGTCTCAACACCATTTAATAGTTCATAACAGCCCACTGTAATGCTATTTTTGTCACATTCCAAATTCCATTATTTAAGTAGGTCAATTTCTTTTATGCTGTCCTGGTTCCACTGCTTTGTGTCTCTTTGTATCAATACTTAATATCTTAATTATTATTGCTCTATGATGAAATATATATTTGGTAGGACAAGCGATACTGCCCATTGTTCTTAAAAATATCTTGGCTATTCTGAACCCTTATTTCTTTCAAAATAATTTTACGATAAGCTTGTAGTGTTTCACCACCCTATCCCATCCCGCACCCTAAAAGAGGATGAAAGAGTCTATAAGCATTTGTCTGAAATTGTATTAGTTTGAGGAAGACCACAATATTGAGCCTTTTTATCTATAGAAGTTTCTGTCCATGTTTTATATTGATCTTCAATAAAGTTTTTATAGTTTTCTCCATTCAGGACATACTTGTCTTGTGTTAGATTTACTCCAAAGTCCCCAGGGTTTGCTATTTTTCTTGTATTCTGCAACTTTTAAAAAACTCATATTAACCCTAATAACTCATTTGCAGATACTCTTGACAATTTTGTTTCCTCCTTTATACTTTTTTTTTGTTTGTTTTAATCTTATTCAAGTGGCTGGGCCTCCAGAATATTGTTGAATAGAAATGGTGATAGATCTATGACTTCTGCCTTGATTGAAAGGGAAATGCTTCAGATGTCTGACAGGGAAGTTCATGTTTACTATCGGCTTCTATTGGTCTTCACTTTTAAAATGTACACAATACTTATTATAATTAAATCTATGTGGGTTCAGCTGAAAATTTAATAGTAACCAGACTCTTATACATTTTATAAACTCATTGCTTCCTTTCATTCTGTGGCAGGATTTACAGTCTCCTTCTATTTATAGCTGTGCACCTTACTCAGTTTTCTTGCACAGAATGAATTGCCAATTCTTATTCTACCTCTTAAGATCATTTATGTCATCACCATCATAAAATCATTTGAAGTTTTTCTACAGCCTCTTGTTACGATGTTTCTTTTGCTTTGCCTGGTTATAGCTGCCAGGATTGGATTATTACTTCAAAGGAGGCCAATTTCCATGCCAAGTCACCATGGAGACACTAAAGAAGCAATGCGTGGACTGCTGCCCCCATAGAAACATGATAAAAGCAAGTTACCCCAAACACTACTAGCCCAGTGCTTAAAACATTTTATTTAGGTTTCCCACCCATCTCCAGCTTCTAATGCTTTTGGGGACTGTTATATGGTATAACCTTATTGAAAGCTAATACACTATCTTATTCCCTCAGGCCACGTGTGTCCTAAAGGTTAGATACATTGTTTTTCATTTCCAATTCGAAATATTCTCAGGATAGTTATTTCCAAAAGAGCTGGAGGCTGTCAAAGATTTGAAAATACGTGTTCTAACAGTTTATTTACATGAGTTAACTGAGTCCAAATAAATTAATTCGCCCAAGGTCACATTAGTGAGAAGCAAAACTATCAACTATGCTCCTAGCTTTTTTCACTGTAACATGACAATAAATTATGCATCCATGGGCCTCTGGAATGTAACATGTCTGCACAAATAGAAATCAGCCTGGAGCAAACTGTCATTGCAAAACATACTGATCTTATATGAAGATAAAGAGTCTTAAGACTCCTCAATATTATACCACTTTAGCATTTAGTCACTAAGCACGTCTGGGAATGCCAACTACCCTCAGAATTCTAGTATTCATAAAAGCAAAATCAAAGGATGAGCTCATAGATATGTAAAGTCAACTCAACTGGCCTGAAACATTTCCTAGAATGAATTCAGAATCACACTGGATTTTGGCATAGAGAGTGAAATTAACAAATCTACAGGAAAAAAAGTGTATCAGTTCCTAAGAAAGAACGCAGCAGGGGGAGAGGAGATGCAGAAGGAATTGGAGAAGCAGGATAGAGTGGGCCTAGCATTTTCCAGGGACAGAAGGCACAGAATCTGGAGAAAATGAGCAATTGGACCCTGAGGGAACAGGAGGAGTCTTTTTTGTGGGGAATGTCAGCTAATCTCAAGATACCTTATTTTACCTGAATCTATGCTCAATAAATACCCTTCTGATGACTTAATCGGTTTCCCGTGTTCTTCCAGAGGCAGAAAAAGACCCAGGACAGAATTCTCAAGCGTTCCTGTCACTAGTACAAGTGTTCACCAACCTTGTACATATTACCTAGCTGATCGTCTGATTTACATATCAGTCTCCTAGATCTGATCAGCTCAGGGCTTTGAGGCTGGGGCCAGAGCTGGGGGTGGGGTGAAACATGGCTGGCTTCGTCAAGCAAATGCTACCTGTTAAAGCCTCTTCAGGGTCACTCTGGAGATCTTTGCTGGGATGCCCAACCTCACTTCACACTCCTTCCATTTCGACACCAAAACAACTGTCTAAACATGTCTTCGACAACACTTTTCAAAGACTTACTACGATGCAGAGGCATTAAAAAAGTTAAATGTGCTGTCCTTACATAAGTCGAATATACATGTTAATTAGTTCTTGGAGTGAAAAGGCTATATAGCTCTCAAATGTTTCCCAAAAGGCACCTTCACCCACACTGCCTGGATTCCACGAGACCCAAAAAGGGACATGCAACCACACAATTTACGTAAAAACATTTCTAGTTTTACTAATTTTAATTATTCATTTTTGACTTCCTGGATGGAAAAGAATTGTAACTCTTCAAAGAAAAACAGTAATACTCATTAATTGTCACTATTTCTACAACACCGTCCTTAGAAATTTAGTTGGTTTAGCTCATTGAATTATTAGTCCTGTAAATCCTTTCAAGATGGAACTTCCATATTTAGAACTACATATTTTGCTTTTACAGTTAATACCACATAAGTATCTGCCGGCTTGACCACAAAAAATTCCGAAGAAAATTCCTTTCCCATAGTGTAGACTACCTTGGAATGCCCTTTATAGCCTCGTCAATACTTGGGAAGACTGATTGGACCACATTCTATTTTTTCTGCCAGTTTTCCTCCCATAGACAGGAAGCATCAGGAGCCACTTAGACTTTCCAAGTTGGTGTCTAAGGGTCCACTGAGATAGACCAAGGATTCTATTCCTATTCTTATTCCTCAGCCTTGAGAAATAAGGGTTGTGATCAAAGATCCTGAGTATGGCCATCATTCTCGAAGCTGGCTGTGGCTGAAAGGTATGAGTCACTCCGACCACAACATAGGGCTTCAAATCACCTTGGTGTAAATCTCAGCTTTAACCAAATGCTCCTAGGAGTCATAACTAGATACCTTGAAAATATCCCAAACCCTTGCTGCCTGCTCTGCACAGACCTATTCAATAGGCGCCGAGAACTGACGCCCCAGAGGAGCGATCCTGTTGTCCTCATGTTTAAAATTCTGAGGAAATATGACAGAAAGGAGAAACCACTTACTCTATAAATGTGGCCTCCAAGGTGACCCAGACAATTCTGCACACAACATGCAGGAAAGCCCTAGTTCCCCTGCCCCTCCCCTGCCCCTCAACAAGGTTTGAAATCAATACCAGTGGTGGTCCATGCCTTAAAGTGACATTGTAAACCTGTGTAGCAGACAAATTGTTATTAGATTTATCTAATAATGAAACAATCGGATTACTTTTATTAAGTGGCTATAACAATTACATCCATAATACAACAGCTGACACTAATGAGGTGCTCGCTGTATGTTGGGCATTTTACAAGCATCATTTTCTGTAATATCCCAGTGCCCTTATAAAGGGCTATTCTTTTCTAGATGCAGAAACTAAGAATTTTGCCAATATCACCCAAACTGATTAAGGTATCAAATGGGATTTAAGTCCAGGCCTATATTACTCTAGTTCCTGAGCTTATTAGCATTCCTGCTTTAAACAAAAACAAAAAGGAAAATATGTTACATTTTGGTTAGATTTCATGAGTGAATCTCCATTTTACAATCCATAAGTAAATTATTCAGATTTTTACATTTGCCCATATTTCTTTTCCTCCAACTTTGCATTCTCATTTAATTCCTAGGTAATTAAACTGAACAAGAAAAAGCCTTATGCATTCAGCAAAGTACTTACATAGTCAATGGGCTTGAGGGATTTGACTTTAGATGTTGGGCAGCCACAGGAAGTAAGGTCAGCATAGAGGCCTTCTTCTAACACACACTGGTTATGAGAAATGTCTTCTTGGTAATATAGAAGCCAGCTAAAAAGATAAGAAGTGAGACATTCAGTCAAGCTGCATCAGCTGACCGTGCAGGCTCATCGTCATGCTGTGGGAACTATGGTAGGAGTATGACATGAGTCATGGTGCTGGACCAGCAGTGAATAGCTGCCACCAGTTAAAACAAACCAAAAACCAAAACAAACAAACAAACAAACAAAAAAACCCAGTTATCACTATCATTTTTTGATTGCTTAACATGTGCCAGACATAGGCTAAATACTTTACATATATTATTTCACTGCATCCTCAAAAATTCTATGAAATAAAAATATATCCTTACTTTGCTAGGCAATACAATGAAGGCTTAGAAAGGTAAGATGATTTTCCCAAAGTCTCCCCAATTATTAAATAATAGAGCTGAAATATGAAATAAGATGACACCTGCTTTAAGCTAAAGACATTAGCTTCGTTCAGTGCCTTCAAGTACAAAACTATGGGATCAAATTATAGTGATCATTAAGTTCTTGAACAGATTAGAAGTTTTTGCGGGGGGAATGGAAATAAAAATTTTTATTTTTTAAAATAATGAGTTTACCTCAGTCTGAGTTAGAAGATAGATTCCTAAAAGCAAAGTATATAAAACCTGTCACCTAATGGAGATTTTAAAAAAGAAGCCCTTCATAATATTTGATACTGAATTATTTTCCATATGGCACTCATCAAAAGCTTGGTTAAGACATATTCTTTTGAAAAGAAGGAGCCCAAGGGAGAAATGAATTGGCTGTTACTTCTTCAGTTTTGGTGTGTTTAAGTTCTGGACCTGTATTTGAAGATTACCAGAACTGTACTCCAGCGAGACCAAGTTAACTTTGGAAAACTAAAGAAATGCTCTGTGACATTATAATTTACAGTCATGTCTTCTATGCAATAAGCATTTTATGGCCAACAATTATCAAAGGCATGGACTCAATGTGTCAGGCATGGACTTAAGCCCTCCATGTGTATTGTTTATTTAATCCTTATAAGAATCTTTGAGGTAAGTAGTATTATTATCCCTCTTTTACAGATGAGGAAACTGAGGTTCACCGAAATGATTCAATATGTTTAAGGTTACGTAGCTAGGAAGTGATAGAACTGGGCTCAAATCCAGATCTTTCAAGCATTCCAGGTACCGAAGCAATTGCCATGGTTCTTGTATTCTTTTATTACACTGTAGTTTAATAAACTACACATAAATATAAGTACATATAAAACAATGCATATTATAAATATAAAATGTACATTTTAAATTATATTTCATATATAAAAATTTTTTATATACAAATAAAATGTATATTCCCCATATGAAGTGACACATGTGACTAATTTTTCCTAGACTTCAGTGTTAGAAAAAAACATTTCCTCCAGAAAAATGTTAGTGCTTCCTTTTATCAGAAAATAAAAATATATCTATCAAAATATTTCCTTTGATCTTAATGGAGAAGAAACTCAGAGCCAAATACTAGTAATGAAATTATTTCAGGTCTTATGAAAGAGTTGAGGATAAATGGTGTCCAAGTTTATGTGTTTTAATACTGTAAAAACTCTCATATCCTTTTTGGAAGTAAGTATAAAAACAGTAACACAAAGACAGGTTCGAAGTACGAAAACCTATAGATAATCTGAGAGGGAAAAGACTGAATTAGCATTCATCAAGAAGGTTAGCAAAGGGAATGAGGACAGACTGAAGCTTCAAGATATATTCTGATAAGAAGTAGGCAGGGGTCATGAACTTACATAACTGCAGGAGACCAGGAAGGAAATGTGAGTAGTGTACCAGCTTTAAAACAAACAAACAAAAAAAATTGGGAACATTTCCCCTTGATACATTAGGAGCACGTAAGCCATCTACTCAAGCTAATCATTGCCAAAGGCAAACGCATTGCCAGTTTTCAAATCTTCTAATTTTTAAAGAGAAAGTGGAAAACAGGTTCTTCTGAAAAATATCCTAAACTTAAATACTGATACAAAGATTTTTTAAAAAAAACATAATGTGTAGGCCAAAAAAAATAACATCTGTTGGCTAGATGTACCTGAAACCTACAACCTCTAATGTAGAGCAGGGTTAGTGAACTACTACCCATGGGCCAAAATCACCCCATTGCCTATCTTACAAGCTAAGATTGATTTTTGCATGTTTAAATGGTTTTATAAAACTAAAAGAAGGTGATTTCATACATGTGAATATTATATATAATTCAGATTTTTAATGTCCATAAATAGCTTCACTGGAACACAGCCATGCCCATCCATTTATGTACCATCTATGGTTGCTTTTGACTACAGTGGTGGTGCTGAGTGGCTGGCACAGGGCCTGTATGGCCCACAAAGGTGAAAATATTTACTACCTGGTTCTTTATAGAAAAAGTGTGCTGACTCCCACTATCCTAGGGGGGAAAATACATGGCTGAGTAAATGTTGGAAGGAGAGGATGGGGGAACAATATAAGCATGGACAGAGAGTAGATAGAGAAAATGAGACTAGCAGATGGTAAATCCTGAAGAGTTTGAACAGATCTGAGAGAATGACTGTGAAATTTAAAGGAGAGTAGTAAAATATTAAACTGGATTTTTGGACAAATAAGCAGGCTATGATTGGTTTGTGGTAAACAATGGAAATAATACAATGCTGGAGCAGGGTTAATTAGGAGACTGAAGTTCCTCAAATGGAAACTAGGAGAACCTAGTTTCTAGTGGTTCAAGAGAGAAAGGAGAGTTGATGACTCCAAGGAATCTTAAAGAACAAATACAGAGACTTTGATGAGTTATTAGGGAGGTATTTCATACACAGAGATACCACTGAACTGTACACTTCGAATAGTTAAAATGGTATATTTTGTTATGCATATTTTACTACAATAAAAAGTCAATATAGAATTTATGTATTAGCCTTAAGAATCATATACAGTTCATATATATGTACAAAAGATCCAGTATGTTGCTGCAGTTGGAAGAACACAGACTTTAATAAAAAATGACTGAAGCAATCTCGGGTCTGACATTTACTGTGTGATCTTGGGGAAGCCCTAACTCTGAATCAGGGATCCTCATCTGTGCAATGGGGATGATGAACACTTTAAACAAAAAGTTTTGTTTTAATTTAGTAAGAATGTCTTATTTGAACAAAACCACTAATTTTGAGCATTCTATTAAGCTATACAATTAACATACAATATAAACATTCCAAATATTTAGAAAACAATGTAACAGTAAAAAATCAATCATCGAAATGCTCCCAAAGATGGCTAGTCAGCATTTTGTTTCTATTACACAATGGCTCATAATATGACTTGGGCAAAGTTAACATGGGATAGTTAGCAGTTAACCAATGATTAAAAAATTGTTTTTATTTCACTGTGAATGCAATAAAATAAAACAAATCAAATCTTTCAATTTTACAAGAAATTTAGTTATTAAGCAATAGTAGGAAACACTCAATAAGCCTACTTACCAACCCCGAACAACTTTAAAAGAACATGGAGTGAATGAAGTCAAATCAGAAATTTCTTTTGTAAAATCTATACATTCACCTTGGAACCCTGGTTTACTGAATGCTTTGAGCTACAAAAAAAAAAAAAAAAAAAAAAAACACAACAAAAACAAATTGACATCATCACAAAAGCAAAAGAAAACCTTAAGTTTCATGTCCTAAAAAGTTCAGAAAAATATTACAGATTCATATTTTATCTATTATCCATGAATCCATGTTAAGGATGACATTTTCCTTAAACTCACATTTTTTTTCCCTTTACCTGTTTCCAGAAAAATCAGCATCTATTTACCATTTTCATCTATCTCTTGCACCAGATTCTGGGCAGAGCAGCTCATAAAATAATTCTACCTATAAAAGTAAGTCAGAATCCCTCTTCCACTAAAACGTGGTCTTTGTACATTGTATCAAACAATTATTATCCCTTGTGGTGAGACTATAGGTATAAAACAAAGAGCAATTTAGCACTAAAAACAAAGCAAGTCTGGATTAGTGTGAAAGGTGGTATGTTCCTTCTCTCGCCAAGTCTTTCCGATCTACAGTTAATAAAAGGGAGGAGGAGAAAGCGTGAGCACATGCCCATAAGTGAGCATGAGAGTGCCTGTGAGAGCACAGGAACAGATGGTAGAGAAGATAATAATGATGGGATTAGTAGAAGATTTATAATAAAGAAAGAAAGACATCTGTGTCATGCATTTCAGCTTACAGGCTTCAGTTTGCTGGTAAGAAAACCTTAAATGTACTGCTTACACTTACATACAACTACATTTCTACTCAGTCCTTTTTGTCAAGAAAAATCCAGGAAATCTCAACTATAATTCTTCGGACCTCTAGAGATACACAGTAATCTGCAATTCTAGTGACCTTGTATCTGTAATAGGTAAGAAAAAATTAATGAGCCCTATAAATATTTCATAATACACCGAGACCTTGAAATAACATGGCCCCCAGGCTCACCCTGCACTGACAGGCCTGCACTGTAGTTAATGCATCATTATGTCGCCATTTCTTCTGCTCACGCTGACAGAGAACAAGGCTTCTCTAAGCAGCCGATGTTTGACTCCTTCTTTTTCCCAAGGGCCCTCTTATAGGATGATGGTCTCTAAGTAATGAAGAATTATTTCTTGACTATCTCATTCTGCCCCGACCTTGCTTAGCCTGATATCAAAGATCAGCCAAAACCAGGGAGGTGAGAGAATCAATTGTCCCTGACCAACTGCAGCTTGCACAACATGGCTTCCTACTGTGAAGCCAGGCTGCATTTGGAGCATTAAAACACCAAGGGACTCCCTGACCTACGAACACGTGACCCAGCAAGTTTCTACCTCGGTCTTTCTGATGGAGACAGAATATAGCAGCAAAGAGGAAGTCCACAACGAGACAAGACTCTGGAACAGCTCCCTGTATAAGAACAATTCCACAAGTCCAGGGAAACTGCCCCTAAATTCCCTGATAAGAGTATATATTTTTGTTAGTGGTTTTGCAGGCTATGTTTTTTAACTTAAAAGTTTGTAATATGAGTCTAAAAGTGACTCACATTTAACGTCCAAAAATGCAGAGGAATTTCTCCTACATGCAAATATTATGTTAATTCACAATTAGAATCTGAAAAACCACTTGAGAACAGAGATCACGCCTCTTTCATTCACTGCTTGTATTCCCAGTTTGTTGAGGAATATTGTTGAGCTTACGATTTGTATTTCAATATTTCATCATGAAGCCATGAAATATCAAATCCTAGACAAATGACAACGCAATTTCAGTTTACTTATATAGTAGCCATCTCTACTTCTGTCTTCATGCCCAGAACCATTAATTAAAATACACACACACTCTACAAAATTCGCCATAAAATATTTTGATTTATGAGTTAAAATATTGTCTAGCCAAACTAAAAAACTGGGCATAAGGCTGATCTAAGTATATATTATTTTCACCCCTCACATAAGATATGGTTCATCCAATATTTGACCAATCCCCAGAAAAGTTAACACCTCATTCTGACTACCTTACAAACAGAATAGAACAATTCTCATAATAATATCCTAAGGACAGTACATACAGACACTAACTCTGCACTTAATTATAATAATTAAAATGTGGTTTCCACTCGGTAAAATTAAGCCACAGCGATTTGCTAAAATTAAGTCCTGTGAAAAGCTAGCTGGATAACTGTTTTGGTTTCCTTTCTAGATTAATGTAGAATAAATGTACAAAACAATTCAAACAGGTTGTTTAGAACACAGGCAAGAAGTCAGATGAACAAAAGATGAGCTTTTTTTCCGAAATAAAATCACAAATAAAGAAAAGTGACACTGACAACATAGAAATACAAAAGATTATAGGAAAATACTATGAACAATTATATGGCAACAAATTGGACAATCTGGAATAAATAAATTCCTAGAAATATAAAATTTTCCAAGACTGAGTCAACAAGAAATAGAAAATCTGAACAGATCAATAACTACTAATGAGATCGGACCAGTAATCAACAAACAAAAGTCTTGGACCGATGGCTTCACAGGCGAAATTTATCAAACATTCAAAGAAGAATTAACACCTATCCTTCTCGAACTATTGCAAAATATTCAAAAGGAGGGGAGACTCCCAAGCTCATTTAAGAGGCCGCTATTACTCTGATTGCAAACCAGACAAAGAATTACAGGCCAATATCCCTGATGAATATAGATGCAAAAATCCTTAACAAAATAGTAGCAAACAGAATTCAGCAACACAATCAAAGATTCAAACACCGTGATCAAGTGGGATTTCTTCCCTAGGATGCAAGGTTGGTTCAATATCCACAAATCAATTAACATGATACATCACATAAACAAAATGAAGGATAAAAATCATATTGTCAGTAGATGCAGAAAAGTATCTGATAAAATCTAGCAGCCATTTATGATAAAAACTCTCAGCAAAGTGGGAATAGAGAGAACATACCTCAACATAATAAAGGCCATGACAACCCCATAGCTAACATCATAGTCAATGGGGGAAAAGCTAAGGAACAAGACAAGGTTGTCCACTTTCACCACTTTTACTCAACATAGTTTTGGAAATCTTTGTCTCAGCAATCAGACAAGAAACAAAAGGCATCTGAATTGGAAAGAAAGTAGAACTGTCATCATTTGCAGATGACATGGTACTATACCTAAAGATTCCACCAAAAAAACTGCTGATACTGATAAATGAGTTCAGTAAAATAGCAGCATATAAAATTAATATTTAGAAATCAGTTGCATTTTAATATACCAATAACAGACTATCAGAAAGAGAAATTAAGAAAGCAATCCCTTCATAATTGCATAAAATATATACCTAGGAATAAGTTTAACCAAGGAGGTAAAAAGGCTTGTACTTGGTAAATTATAAGTCATTGAAGAAAGAAAACGAAGATACAAATAAATGGAAGCGCACATCGTGCTCATGTATAGGAAGAATTAACATAGTTAAAATGGCCATACTACCTGAAGCAATCTATAGATTCAATGCAATCCCTATCAAAATACCAATGGCATTTTTCATAGAACTAGAATACTCCTAAAATTTCTATGGAACCACAAATGACCCCAAATAATTATAGCAGTCCTGAGAAAGAATAAAGTTGGAGGTATCATGCTACCTGGTATCAAACTATACTAAAAGCCTGCAGTAATTAAAATAGCATGGTAATGGCACAAAAACAAATACATGAATCAATGTAACAGAAGAGAGAGCCCAGAAATAAATCCAACTATATGGGCATTTAATCCAAGATAAAGGAGGCAAGAATATATAATTGGGTAAAGACTGTCTCTTCAATAAATGGTACTGAGAAAACTGGACAGATATCTGCAAAAGAAACTAGACCGCTTTCTTACATCACATACAAACAAACTTGAAATGGATTAAAGTTTAACTGTAAGGCCTGAAACCATAAAACTCCTAGTAGGCCAGTGTAAACTCTCTGGCACTGCTCTTAGTAATATTTTTTTCTGTTATGTGGCCTCGGGCAAGGGAAACAAAAAATAAACAAATGGGAATACATTAAACTGAAAAGTTTTTACGCAGCAAAGGAAACCACCAATAAAAAGATAACTTACCAAATGGGAGAAGGTGGGATGTATATTTACCAATAATACACCCAATAAGGGGTTAATATCCAAAATTTAAAAAAACTCATACAATACCAAAAAAACTCAAACAATTCATTAAAAAATGGGCAGAGGGCCTGAAAAGACATTTCTCAAAAGAGGACATATAGATGGATAATAGACGTGAGATGCTCAATGTCACCATCATCAGAGAAATGCAAATTAAAACTACAATGAGATATTGCCTCACACCTGTCAGAATAGCTATCATAAATAAATCAATAAACAAGTACTGGTGAAGATGTGGAGAAAAGGGAACCTTCATGCACTTAGACTGCAAATTGGTGCACTCACTGTGGAAAACAGTGTGGACATTCCTCGAAAAATTAAAAATAGACCTACCTATGACCCAGCAATTCCAATTCTGGGTATTTATCCAAAGAAAAGCAAAACACTAATTTGTAAAGGTATGTGCACCCCTATATTCACTGAAGATCTACTTAAGACAGCCAAGATATAGAAACATTTTAAGTGCCCACCAATAGATGATTAGATAAAGAAGAGTTAGTACATATATATGGTGGAATATTACTCAGCCATTAAAAAAAAATCTCACCATTTGCAACAACATGGATGGACCTAGAGGGTATTACACTAAGTGAAATAAGTCAGACAGAGAAAGACAAAGACTGTATGAATTTGCTTATATGTGGAATCTAAAAAACAGTAAATAAAACAGAAAGAGACAGATTCAGAGAACAAACTCATGGTTGCCAGATGAGAGTGAGGTTGGGAGTTGGGTGAAAAAGTGAAAAGATTAAGAAGTACAAAATGACAATTACAAAACAGTCACAGGGATGTAAAGTACAGCATAGGGAATAGAATCGATAATATTGTAATTGTGTATGCTGCTAGGTGGGTACTAGATTTATTGGGGGATCACTCTGTAAGTGGAAAAAAAAAAAGAGAACTTAAAAAACAAATGGGTTTATTTCAAACCACAGCTATCTCTCCATGCCTTCTGAATGGTTCAATCCCTACCAGACCCCAGAATGGAACTGTATAGAAGCAGAAAAAGACAGCACAGTGTACCACTGGTCCCTTTTCACATATATTCTTATTTTTTCTTCCAAATTATCGTTTGAAGCAAAAATTATCACCATTTTATGATGAAGATTTTGCAGAAATGCTTTTTACTATGTACTTTTTATTTATGAATATAACAGGTCTTTAATCTGACAAAGTAGAAACTCAAGAACTTATTTATTGACCAAACACAGTTGTGCTCACTTAATTTATTCCATAATATCAGAATAATTTTTAATGTAATTTTACTTATTTGAATGCTAAAATGATTTCTATGAGAAACAGTCTATCCTGTGTAGAGAAGATCTTCTGGTGCCCTTTGGAACCCCTCCTCCCCCACTGCCATATAAACAAACTGATTGTTAAACAAAGAACTGTCTTGTTTCCAATTTTCTGTTGTATCATACTACCGCATATTGTAGTGTTACATACTTCTTCCATCAGTTACATATCCTACAATAACTGTCCTTCTCTGAATACTCATAGAAGAGTTCTCTTTACTTAGAGAAGTAGTACTTCCTAAGTATTTCTGGCTTTTGGATTCTATAAAGATAATCTGGTTATAGTACCATGAAGCAGTGTTTTCCTCTACTGCTCTTGAATCTTACTGATATTTGACTAATACTGTTATTCTCCTATCCCCCATCAATGATAACAATAACCACGACTATTAAAGATCCTGTGATCACTCTAAAATTCACCGCAGCCCAATTATCCAAATCAAGAAAATATCCAGTTGATTTTTCTCAGCCAGAATCATGCACAAAATGGAACTGGGGCTCAATATTTAAAGAAATCAAAACTTCTAATTATGTTTGCAAATAGAGTTGAAAAAGATTCTAGGAAAGCCAAGTTCTTGGTTGGTCAAAGGGGGAAACTGGTTAGAATTTCCAGGTTGTAGTTAGAATTGCTTAACTACAACCTTCTTGAAAATTAAACTCGCATTTAGAAGATTTAATCTAGTGAAATTTCTGTTTGGATTTGGTCTGAGAAGGGGATAGGGAGGATGATGAGGACGACAATGGCCACATTAAGATCAAAGTCTACATTTTGTTTGTTCTTTTGCTTTGTTCGGGAGATACTGTACATATATACGATGGAAAATTACTCAGCCATAAGGAGAGATGAAATACTGCCATTTTTGACAACATGGATGGACCTGGAGATAATCATGCTAAGCGAAATAAGCCAGACCGAAAAAGTTGAAAGGCACATGGTATCATTTATGTGTGGGACATAAATCTAAAAGCAACAAATGAACAGGACAAACAGAGATTCGTGGACGTGGACAGTTGACTTAGTGGTTAACAGAGGGGAGGGGGAAAGGGAAGGTAGATGGGATCAAAGGGGTCAAATATGTGGTGACGGAGAGAAATCTATGGGTGGTGAACACAATGCAATATATATATATATATCTTACTGTTGAATTATACACCTGAAACTTATTGGATTTTGTTAAGCAATGTCACCATAAAAAAGACAACCAACAAACTGGACAAAAAAAAAGAATGAAGTATTGAAAAGAAAAAGAACACAGTCCACATTCTGTTTGTTTTTTGCTTTGTTTGGGAAAAAAAATAAAAACAAAAGTAAGGACTGAGGCGGAAACATGCTGAAGTGAGAGACGTCCCTAGGTCTCTCCCCTTAAAACAACAATAAGCTGAACATCTAAAACTCAACAAAAAACACCCAAACTGCACACCAGCACGTCTGATCATGAGATCTGTGCATAAGAGCTACCCCAGGTGTTGGGCGATGGACTGGGAGAAATAAAGAAGCTGCCTCTCACAGCCACCAGAGCTACCTGCAGAAGGAGGGGGAGGGGTAAAGGTGCAGGAACTTCCCTGAACAGCTCTGCTTGGGACTGCTGTGAGCCCCCTGCGCTGGGCAGAAGGGCCCAGTCATCAGGGCAGAAGACAGAGAAGCAGGACAGCACTGCAGAGGAACAACAGCTGATTTTTGCTGGCCCCAGCTACAAAACCAAGCTGAGCCGCAGCCCCTAATCCCCAACCCAGAGGGCCCCTCCCCCCATACCCTCCAGGACTCATCACCACAGAGCCCCAGGAAAATCTGAGCAAACGCTGCTGAGACTGTCGCTGACACTGACAGGGACTGAAACTGAGGGTGAGGAGCGTGATTAAATAGCTACAAGAAAAATTTTTAAAAAGGAGTTATTACGGCTTTATATAAAGCAGAGATCCAAGAGGCTTAGACGCCACCTACTGGAAACCAAAAGAAAAGTGCCTTTTTTTGCAACAGGCTAAACAGAGACCTTTATAAACAGAATACACTTCCATTAATGCCCAGGCAGAGAAATAGTCCATTAAAAACTGTGAACAACCAAGGTGACAAGGCATCTCAGAAAAAGAAAAATCTCCAGAAAATAAGCTTAGAGACATAGAAATATGCAACTTAAATGACAGAGACTTCAGGATAGTACTTCTGAAAAAACTCAGTGAATTCCGAAATGAGTCATATCAACAATTTCAGGAATTAAAAAAAACAACTAGATGAGCAGAGAAAGAGATTAAAACCCTCAAAAAGAGCAGAATAGATCTTCTGGAGATAAACACACTGCAAGAGTTGAAAATGAAATAGCACGCTTGGGAAATAGAGTCAACCAAATGGAGGAAAGGATCAGTGATATCAAAGACAGAAAGCTAGAAATGAATCAGAAGGACGAAGAGAGAGAACGAAGAATGAAAAATAATGAAAGAGAAATACAAGAACTAGCTGATACCATCAGGAGAGGAAACATAAGAATAATGGGCATTACTGAAGGCAAGGAAAAGGAGCAGGGTCTAGAAAGCATTTTCAGACAAATAGACGAGAATTTCCTAAATCTAAAGAATGAGCTGGAGCTTAGAATTCAAGAAGTCAACAGAACACCCACTTAACTCAAAAAAGCCTTGACTGAGACACATTGTATTAAAGTTATCAAAAATCAATGACAAAGATAGAATTCTGAAGGAAGCCAGGGAGAAAAATTGGTAACTTATAAAGGAAAATCCATTAGATTATCCTTGGACGTCTCAGCGCAAACCTTATAAGACAGGAGGAATGGAATCAAATATTTAATAAACTACTAAGTGAAAGGAACTACCAGCCTTGAATAATGTATCCAGCTAAGATCTCCTTTAGATATGAGGGAGAAATTAAAACTTTTCCAGACACAAAAAAAAAACTGAGGGAATTCTCCACTATGAGGCCTGCACTACAGGAAATATTGAAAGGGGTAACTTCAACTAAAACAAAATGACAAAAAAAAAACTTAATTAGGAGTAAAGTGACTATTAGGCAAATAGAAGCAGAAGAGTGCAACCCTTACTAAGAACAGGACATTATAAGCTTAAATAAGAAGAGAATTGTTATGACAAGATAGTAATGAACATTCAGCATATACAGGAACAAACTGAGATAACAATGACTGAAAAGGGGGAATTCAAAGATCCAGATTCACAAAAGGGAACAGAGATAAGGCACACGCAGAAGAAAATGAACAACTATATATATGTATACGTGTATATGTATGTGTATGTGTGTGTGTGCCTGTGTGTGTATATATGAAAACTATCTTTTTCATATTTGTAATGATAACCACACACCGAATATTCAGAACCGAAGTATATAACATAAAACAAGAAGAACCAGAGGCAAACCCACAAAAGCCAATCAAAATAAAGAAAACAGAAACACAAGGTCAAGGAAACAATGGAAACACCAAGCTACCAGAAAGCAAAAGATAAAATGGCTATAAGAAGACCTCGTATTTCAATAATCACCCTAAATGTAAATGGACTGAACTCACCAATAAGAAGACACAGAGTTGCAGAATGGATCAAAAAAACAAATCTCAACCATATGCTGCCTCCAGGAGACACATCTCAGCTCCAAAGACAAATAGAGACTCAAAGTGAAAGGGTGGAAAATGATATTTCAAGCAAATGGCATTCAGAGAAAAGTGGGAATAGCAGTACTAATATCAGACAAAATAGACTTCAACATAAAAAAGGTAAAGAAAGATACTGAGGGACACTTCATAATGATAAAGGGGATCATGCACCAAGAAGACATAACACTTATTAATATCTATGCGCCCAATCAGGGAACCCCAAAATATGTAAAGCAATTACTAACAGAACTAATGGGAGAAACAGACCAAAACACTATTGTATTAGGGGACCTAAATACCCCACTGTCAGATATGGACAGATCATCCAAACAGAAAATCAATAAAAAAATAACATCCTTAAATGACACATTAGTCCAACTGGACATAATTGACATATATAGAGCCTTCCATCCCAAACCTGCTGCTTATACATTCTTCTCTAGTGCACAAGGAACATTCTCAAGAATCGACCACATACTGGGACACAGACATAGCCTTGACAAATATAAGAGGGTTGAAATAATAACCACATTCTCTGATCATAATGCTTTGAAATTAGAGATCAACTGCAAAAAGCAAGCAGGAAGAACCACAAATACATGGAGATACAACAATATGCTACTGAAGAATAATTGGGTCAGAGAAGAAATAAAAAGAGAGATCAAGAGATACATAGAAACAAATGATAATGACAGTACAACATATCAAAACTTTTGAGAGACGGCAAAAGCGGTCATAAGAGGAAAGTTCATATCATTACAGGCCTATCTCCAAAAACAAGAACAAGCCCAAATAAACAACCTGCTTCATCTTAAAAAACTAGAAAAGGAAGAACCAATGAAGCATAAAGTCAACAGAAGGAGAGAAAGAATCAAAATTAGAGCAGAAATAAATGAAATTGAAAACAAAAAAGCAATAGAAAAAATAAATGCAACAAAGAGCTGTTTGAGAAAGTTAATAAAATTGAAAAACCTCTGGCTAGACTCACTAAAGAAAAAAGAGAAAGGACACAAACAAAATCAGGGATGAAAGGGGAAATTACTACTGATATCACAGATATACAAAAAATCATACAAGAATACTATGAAAAAGTATACAACATCAAATTTAATAACCTAGAAAAAATGAACCAGTTTTAGAAAAATGCAACCTTCCTAGACTGAATCAAGAAGAACTGGAAAATCTAAATAGACCGATCAGCAGTATGGAAATGAAAACAATCATCAAAAACTTACCAAAAAGGAAAAGTCCAGGACCAGATGGCTTCACCGGTGAATTCTACCAAATGTTCAAAGTTTTAATACCTAATTCTCCTCAAACTCTTCCACAAAATCGAAGAGGAGGCAATACTCCCCAACTCATTTTAAGAGGCCAATATTACTCTGATACCAAAACCTGGTAAGGATAACACAAAAAAGAAAACTACAGACCAATATCTCTCATGAACACAGATGCAAAAATCCTCAATAAGATACTAGCGAATGAATACAGCAAGATATTAAAAAGAGTATACATCCCAGAAGCACAGGGATGGTTCAACATACTCGAATCGATTAATGTGACACAGCACATAAACAAATTAAAAAATAAGAATCATATGATATCAATAGATGCAAAAAAGCCTTCAATAAGATACAGCATCCATTTATAATCAAAACACTTAACAATCGATATAGAAGGAAAGTATCTTAACATAAGAAAGGCCATCTATGACAAACCTTCAGCCAACATTATACTTAATGGTGAAAAACTAAAAACCTTATCTCTAATTTCAGGAACAAAGCAAGGCTATCTACTATCACCACTCTTACTCAATATAACACTG
Organism: Pteropus medius; assembly: GCF_902729225.1. Lineage (NCBI taxonomy): Eukaryota > Metazoa > Chordata > Mammalia > Chiroptera > Pteropodidae > Pteropus > Pteropus medius. Next base: position 1,358,889 of record NW_024348082.1, on the reverse strand, counting down.
GAGGTCCTAGCAAGTGCAGTCAGAAAAGAGAAAGATATAAAAGGTATCCACATAGGAAACAAAGAAGTCAAACTGTCACTATTTGTGGATGACATGATTCTCTATATAGAAAACTCTAAAGACTCCACAAGAACACTACTAGAAACAATAAGCAAATACAGTAAAGTTTCTGGATACAAAATCAACATTCAAAAATCCATAGCTTTCCTATACTCTAATAATGAAGTGCCAGAAAAAGAAATGGAAAAAATAATTCTTTTGCAATAGCAACAAAAAGAATACCTAGGAATAAATTTAATGAAACAAGTGAAGGACCTATATAATGAAAACTATAAGATCCTCTTAAAAGAAATCGAAGAACATACACAGAAATGGAAAAATATTCCATGTTTTTGGACTGGAAGAATCAACATAGTTAAAATGACCATATTACCTAAACATACAGATTTGATGCAATCCTCATCAAAATCCCATCAGCATTTTTTAAAGAAATAGAACAAAAAAATCATCAGATTTATATGGAAGCACAAAAGACTCTGAATTGCCAAAGCCATCCTGAGAAAAAAGAATGAAGCTCGAGGCATCACTCTGCCCCACTTCAACTTATACTACAAAGAGACAGTAATCAAAATGGCATGGTACTGGCAGCAAAACAAACACATAAACCAGTGGAACAGAACTGAGAATCCAGAAGTAAACCCATATTTATACAGGCAAATAATTTTCGACAAAAAAGCCAAAAACATACAGCGGAGAAAGGAAAGCCTCTTCAATAAATGGTGCTGGGAAAACTGGAAAGCCACCTGCAAAAGAATGAAATTAGACTATTGTCTATCACCATACACCAAAATTAAGTCAAAATGGATTAAGGACCTAAATATAAGACCGGAAACAATAAAATGCATAGAAGAAAACATAGGAACGAAACTCAAGGACCATGGACTTAAAGAGGATTTTATTAATTTGACCTCAAAGGCAAGGGTAGTAAAAGCAAAAATAAATGAATGGGACTACATCAAACTAAAAAGCTTCTGCTCAGCAAACGAAATCGTCAACAAGGTAAAGAGACAACCATCCGAATGGGAAAATGTATTTGCAAGCAACACCTCCGATAAGGGCCTAATATCCAAAAAATACAAAGAACTCATACAACTCAGTAACAACAAGAAAAAACAAATGATCCAATCAAAAATTGGGCAGAGGACCTGAAGAGACACTTCTCTCTAGAGGACATACAAATGGCCTACAAATATATGAAAAGATGCTCAACATCGCTAGCTATTAGGGAAATGCAAATCAAAACCACAATGAGATACCATCTCACACCTGTTAGAATAGCTATAATCAACAGGACAAGTAATAACAAATGTTGGAAGGGATGTGGAGGAAAAGGAACCCTCATCCACTGCCGGTGGGACTGCAAATTGGTACAGCAACTATGGAAAACAGTATGGAGGTTTCTCAAAAAACTAAGAGTTGATCAACCATGTGATCCAGCAATCCCTCTACTGAGTATTTACCCCAAACACTTGAAAACCCATATCTGAAAAGATATTTGCACGCCAATGTTCATAGTAGCATTATTCACAGTGGCCAGAACATGGAAGAAACCAAAGTGTCCTACGATAGATGATGGGCTAAGGAAGCTGTGGTGCATATATACAATGGAATCTTATTCAGCCATAAGAAGAGATGAAGTCCTGTCATTTGCGACAACATGGATGGACTTTGAGATAATCACGTTAAGCGAAATAAACCAGACAGAAAAAGTTGAAAATCACATGATATCACTTATATGTGAGATATAAACCTAAAAGCAACAGATGAACAGGACAAACAAACAGAGACTCATGGACATGGACTACAGACTAGTGATTACCAGAGGATTAGAGAGTAGTGGTTACTAGTAGGGTGGGGAGGAAAGGGGAGATCGATGGGGTAAGGGGTCAAATATGGGGAGTAAGGGGAGGGTGAGTGGGTAAAGGGGGTCAAATATATAGTAGTTGAAGGAAACTGAACTTTGGATGATAAACACAGAGACTATACAGATGTCAAATGATAATGTATGCCTGAAAATTATATAATTGTGTTAACCAATGTTACCCCAATAAACTTAAAATAGATGAAAAAAAAAGTTAAATGTCCCCTGCTAATTATGAAGAACATTATCATGATCTTGTATATTCTCAGTTGGCAATTAGACTTTAGTCACAGGAAAAAAATAATCTCAATAAAAGGGTATGTTCTGTGCACCAATATCTCATCATAAGATGCTTACGCATTAGCAATGTTTTTTTTTAGCATAACTCTCATGATGTATGTCTCTATGGACATACAATTTCTGGTTTTTCCTTTCTTGGGATGCTTGAAGTTCTCTTTCAAATCATCAGTTTAAAACATTCTGTCTCTGATTTGAACTCTGAAATATAACTTCCTCCTTATTCTGCAGAGAAAATTACCTCATCTGAATACAGCATCTGAATTGTCAATCTGATTATCACAGCTACTTGTAAAGAAATAAATACTTTCTAGTTGCCGAATGGAACCAGAATGTCATCCGAGATCTTTTGTTTTTATTTGTGTAAGTAAAAACAAGCAAAATGTTCTGAAAATGTGGTCCAATTGAAATAATAAGAGCTCTGATACAGAGTAAACTAAGGAGGCTTTGTCTGCATGTTACCAAATATCCAGCTATCATCTGCCTATCAGAAATGTTTATTTCACAAGGCAATAGCTGAGCCACATCCAGAGAAATGAAGGGGGCCAATTTCACTGGGCATTTGCTGCTACTTCCCTTCTCTTCAAGTTGTTCTGGAAATATTATGAAGAAAATCCTCCGGGTAATCTGTCCCAAACAAGGAAGTAGATAAAAAAGAGCTAAGACGTAGGAGTGGAAAACACAGAACTTAAAAAAAATGTGACTTTTTATTGGTGCTTAAAACTCAGAAAATGCGCAGAAAATGTTTAACTCTTAAACTATTTATGTTATGTTGATTCCATTTAAAAAGTGTTTTAAAAGTCCACAGTTGGAGTTTTGAAAGATTCAAAATAAAGGTCTGGCAGGAATTATCTCCAAATACAACAGCTCAATTATATTCAGAAAGGAAGTGTTCCCCAATAGGACTGAGCTAATCAGAAAATAATAAAACCTGAAGCATTGTGAATAGAAACATGGTTAAACTAAGCGGATGTGAAATATATAAACACTGACATGAACATGAAAAACACATTCTCAGAAAGAGTCAGCATTATGTAAAGCTAGCAAATGTCAAATAATTAAAATTAATCACTACATTAGGCTTTTTGACAGAAATTTTTCCAAATTTGTTATTTAAAATGAGACAGGAATCAATATCTTTCATCCCCTCTTCCTAGTATGGTTGTACTGCTCATATCATGATGTCTTTCTTTGATGTAAAATCCTGAAAATGTTTAGTTAAGTGGTGTCACATACCAGAAAATGCCTATTTTGCTACTTCTAGCTGTGTTAAATGACACAAATTCGAAATCTCGGTTTGCTTCTCACCAAACAGGATTAATCCTGACCTCACAGTTATCAGAAACACTAAATAAGCATGATTTCTAGTGCTCAATGGACAATAAACAAGTGTCAGGCTCCAGAGTATGGCCCGATCCTTCAAAGCATTCACCTGTTAGAAATAAAGACGTAGGGTTGCAATTTTACTAGTGCTTTTAAGGAATATTTGATTTAAGTATTAGAAATACATTTACATAATAAGCATGCCAAGACAGCCATTTTTCCATGGTACACTTGCTCCTCCAAAGACATAATAAACAGAGCTGAATAAGAATAAAAATTGAAGAACAGATGGTCAATAGGAAAGAAAGAGTGGCAGAGGTGCAAAATGACCACAGAGTTGCCAAAGCTGGAGCTCTGTCAAGAGAAAACAAAACCAACTGTGACAAATCCAGGCCAGAACCACCACTAACAAATACAGGCCCTTCTGTTCGTAGGTACCGAGCCCAGAATAAAGTGCCCTGCCATACAGACACATGAAAGCTATCTGAGGGCAAGAGAAAGATTCGGAAGAAAGGGCATAAATGCTTTTAGTAAACAATTTAACAATTCCAAGGTAAGGCTATTTTGAAACATACCAAATGTGGAGGCTCATTTATCCCAAGTGGTTCCTGAAAAACATTAAAACATTTTAAAAACTGTAATCATAATCTTGGTTGTTTTTTTGAAAGTTTTGAAAATATCTTTTGAAAAGTCAAAAAAAAAAAAAAAAAAAAAGTCTAGCCAATTTACCTGATTCTTTGAACTGGCTATGCCTCTCAACCTACTGAATTCTCTTTTAATAGTTTTAGTATTTATTACCAATTCATTTTGAGTAATATTATAGCTGGAAGAAAAATGTGCCCAATACCCATTAGAACTTCTGACCATTACATCTCCCACAACTATTTCATGGGAACCCACGCTGATCTGCAGTGTTTGTTTTCACCCAAGCTGGCCACACTCTTTCACAGCTTTATGACTTTCCACACAAGAAGATTATTCCCTCTTTGTGGAACGCCTTTTCTTCCCCATTTCCCTGCCTGGAAAAATTATTTTTATCTCTTAAGATATCACTCAATGCATCCTCTTCTGTGACATGGTAGCCAGGTCCCCAGGATCTGAGTGCTTCCTACCCCTGCTCCCCTAACACCACCTACGTACTTTATTTTCTCACTAATCATTCTATAATTAACTGTCCATACATCTCCCCAGAGAGACTGAGACCCATCTTTTATCTCCAGTGAATCAGTATAGTGTCTGGTATATCAGAGCCACTAAATAAATGCTGCTGAATGACTAAACTCATCAAATTACAGAGCCACTTCACTGATCTGCTACCACATGCTAGCTCTCCATGGAGTCTATAGAAATTCGTATGCTGTTTCATTTCTTCTACATGTACATATAACAGAATTCAGTAATTCCACTTAAAAAATAACAACTTGTTCCACATATTGAAATTGTACATCATTACAGGCCACTGGCACTAGTTATGTTCACAGTTAACTCACCAGTTGGATAGGTCGTATTGACATGATTATGTTATTTGATCCTCCCCAGTCAAAAAAGCACTTGTATTTCCCTTTCTCTAAAATGTACTGTTGTCCACAGAAGAACTTCTGCTGGTAGGCAACCCATCTAGTAGGGGAAAAAAGGAAAAGCAGAGGTGATGTAGAATCAAGCAACCAATTTTAAACACCAGACTCTGTCAAGGTTCTCAGAGCAGGAGACAACTTACACTCCACTTTTAACGTGAATGGATCTTGTTTCGCTGCCAAAGCCAATTTCTTCTAAGTCAGATATTTCCTGATTTGTAATGTCAATAAACTTCCCACTTTCCAGGTCAGATTCAAACAGTGTGATGGAAGATTCTATAAAATTCTAAAAAGAGGAAAGTTTAGGAAAACATATGCATTTTATTTTATAGATTGCCAAGTCTTTTCACAATGTTCACATACTTGTGGAATAATTTTCACACGAATTACTCAGAAGAATTTAAATAGTACTAGAAACAATTATAATAGTCAATACTCCTAAGTAGCAAAGAAAAAAATAAACCTGAATTTTTATGTTAATCAGAAAAGTATAATGTTTTTATTTAAATGGAAATAGTCAACAGTTGGTAAATTGCTGGGACTTATAAGCTACCATATCTAACTTTAATTGTAAACAAAACTAATGTCTAACTTGTGTCTAAAGAGCAAAAGCTTCATGAAACAAAAGTCAATATACATCATACTGTGGGCAATGTGGGAGAGAATTTTATTAGCTTAAATAAGGAAAAAAGTTTGCTTGGCAAAATAAATTTTATTAAAAAATCAAAACAATAGGAAATTTAAACAACTTTTAGTCAGACAATGTATCTGAAACAAAAATACAAGACTCCAAATTGATAAACCAGCAAAAAAACAGACAATTCATAAAAAATTAAAAACAAATAAGTGACTAATTTTGCTAGTAAAAACAAAAAAATTCAAATTAAAACAATTGATATAATTCTCATTTTTAAAATTAGGTTAAGAAGGATCTAAAAATTTAGTTTTGTCAAGGTGTACTGCTAGTAGAAGTATAAATTAGACAGCTATTTTAGAAAACAATTTAGAGATATATTTAAGACTAGAATTGTTCATATTCTTTGAGCCTAAAATTCCTTTTTGTAAAAAGCTTCTCAAAGAAACTAAATAGTGGGCAATTTATATGCAAAGATGCAATATTTGGAATAGTGAAAGCTGTAAACAAGGCAAATATCCAAAAGATGAATAAAGATAAACCTTTATGCATCCGCTACTTGACAGAATATAATTGAGTTTTTAATAAGCTAACAGTTAAATGTACTAGCCAGAGCTTTATATTTTTTCCAAAAGAGCAACCCACCTTGCAAGATTATATTATTATCATTCTCACTTTACAGCTAAAAAAACTGAGTAATATATAATTATTTTGAGTAAAATATATATTGACATTATATTAATATATGTAGGTGTGTATGTATGCATATATATGTATGTATACACATACACCTACACATACACACACATATATGCCATTTTACAGATGAGGCAATCAAGGCTTTAACAGCCTATAAGTGATTTGCCTTAAAGTCCCCAGAACAAGCGTCCCAACTGAAGTATGATGTTTACAGCTTGGGAGCCACATCAACAAACCTGGGTGTACTGACAACATAAACTTTCATCACCCAAGGAAACTGAACATGCCTCTTTCAGGTCTCTTGCAACCTGAAAATGCATAATTAGCTCAAGACGGCTGTGAGAATACAATGTGATGATGGCTGAAGGGGCCCAATCTGGGTCCCGGTTAGGAACCGGTATTAATAGCCACCAACCAAGTCGGGGCTGGTCGTAATGAAAAGATCTTCAGCAGCTCTCAATTATACAGACCCCTCTTCTCACACTGTGGGGACTCTGGAATGTTCCATCGCTGCCTCTATTTCTGCCTCCACACTACTTATTCTCTACACAATTAGGGTGTAGGAATGGGGGAGCAGGGATAAGCCAAAATATATCATGGGTCACTGTGTTATGTTGGAGTCAAATAGAACAAAGACAAAAAAATAAATATTAAGTATGTATAAGTGTGCTGTGTTTGTGCCCATTCATTAAAACTAACTTGTGCTATGATGTGATGTATTTTACTTGAGCAATGGTTTCCACAAATCATATTGTGTGGGAGTGACAGCAGTGAGGAGGGTGAGCTGGGAAGTAGGCTGAAGGCACAGGCCACTTGGCAATACTGCAGCCCAGAGCCGAGGACAGGAGGAGGAACCCACTGTCACAAGGTCCACTGCCAAGTACAAGTGCTGACAGCATGAGTTCACAAACTTACTTGCATGGCTCGAGTTTGTGTCCTTCCTATTCTGTCTACCATACCCAGAGGCTTGACTAAGGGCCACAGGAGTCTCCCAAGTGCCATCGTTCTCCATCTTCCGCTTTTGTTTATTCTTGGCTTTTTGTGCCTTATAGCTTTTGCCTCTCATCTTTTTCTAAGTACCCATAAACCACTCTCCTAGTTTTGACTCTTTGAATTTTTCACTCAGACCTACCAAATACACAGTATTTGATCTAGCTGAGTAGCTGCCATCAATATGGTGCCTCCTCCAGGCAAGAGTTATAACTCTAAGCCAACTCCACTCACCTGCAGCTAAACCTCCAGTGTCACGTGTACAAAGCATGATACAAAACATTCAAAAAAAATTAAACAAAAAAACTAGTAACTGTCTTGTTCGGTGATTGCAACAGGCACCCGATGAGAGTCACATCCAGAGTAAGCCCTTCTGGGTTACTAGGTCACTACTGCCCACATCTTACTAGGCATAATTAAATAATTTCACCAAAGACATTTAAGTGGAGCTTTTGCTTGACAAGAATAAGGATGGAATGACCTCAAATGTGTATTCCATTTTATTATACAAACACACAATTTTTTTTTTTTTTTTTTCTGAAACTGTCATCTGAAAAGCTTTTCAAAAATGATCATCCAATTAGTGGCTATAATCATCCATTTTATATTTTTAAAGCATCTGAATCCATTGAAAAATCTTGATAGTTTAAAATAGTTCAGCTATAGTATTCCTGCTGCTAGGGAAAAGTAATGAGTAGTGCTGTATGACCAAAGATAAGTCTGAAAGATCACCAATTTTATTATTTGTAAATTCCATAAAATCCCCCAGCTGGTTGGGCCCAGGGACTCTTGCACTACAGTCTCTGGTGGGCAAGGTAACACGAGACACCAGCGGAGATCTGGTGTATCCACTAATTTGGGAGAAATACTGGTCTCTGCTGCATTCCATCTGGTTTCAGAGATCTGAAAAGAGATCCAAAGTCTGAAAATCATAACAAAAGCAAATCCAAAACTTAGTAGAAATTGAGGAAAAACAAGCACACCAAGAAACTTTCATCAAGGAAGCCAAGGAATAAAAATTCCTTCTTTAATCCCTGAAGTCTAAATACTGCTATATTCCTTCTGTTCTTCTCTTTAAAAAAAAAAATCAACTCCAAGTCACTATGTCTGCCTGACTCATCTGGAATTAGGAACACATTTCTGGTTGTGCTCTCCAAAGCACTCTGGGACAGAGATCACATTATTCCTGAGGAACACATCCAGGATTTGACCTTACTAGATCCAGAGTGTTCCACACACTGAAGCCAGGAAATTAGAAGACTGCATTATATTATGTAGCTTTTCCATTATCCTCTTGTTTAAATTACTTCAGCTTAGCTCTTAAATGTAGCACTTCGCTCTTTCCAAGGTTGGAGGCATCTGAGAGTCTATGTGGGGAAAAGATGTCTCTCACTGATTGTACTTGCTAACTTATGTATGGCTGTGACAACCCCAGAGCTTTAAATCCTGCAGCTCGTAGTACTGTATTAGTCACTTACACTTTTCAAAGAGAGTAGATCTTATGTTTTCTTATCACACATACAAAAATAATAATAAAGGGAAGGAAGAAATTTGGGGAGATTATGAATATGTCTATGGCCTGGATGGTGGTGACAGTTCTAAAGGCATAACTTATCCCCAAACTTATCAAGTTGTATACATTAATAATTACAGCTTTTTACATTTCAATCGTACCTCAATAAAATGGTTTTTTAAAAAGAGAACGCCTCAATTATAAGCTGTGTCTAAGGAATATAAAAGTTTTCCAACTTGATAAGCAATTTTAAAAAGCATTTTCATAATATGTAAATTCTAAATTTTCTAAATATGTATAGATTCTTCAGTATATTTCATCTGAAAATATTTTAGTGAACATAAATTTAAATTATAAGTAAAATGTCTGAAAGTCCATGTAAATAATTATTATTTATATGTGTGTACTGGTCTGTAATGACCATAAATTTATAGCTATACATGAAATGCTAATAAACTTTTGGTTGGATGAAACCCAGTTTTCCACTATTAAAGTGCTTTTTTAGTCTAACCATCCTGTAACAGAGGAAAATGCATTATAGGCCTGGGCTCCAGAGTAAGGCAAACTTGCCCTAAAATCACAGTATTATACTCTGGCACAGTGCCTAACCTCTTAGAGCCCCAGCTTCTCTATTTGTAAGATGGAAATGGTTAAGAGTCTCTAGCTCATCATCATTGTGAGATTAAATTTAAGTATGCCTGTAAAGCCATTAGCAAGTCCTTGACAAATGTTAGCTTTATAATAATGATTATGAAAACATCTTTAACTATAAGCTAACAACTAATCTTTTAATTAAAAAAAATAGAAGATATTTCAATTAAAGAGAATAGAAGATATTCTTTGAAGGGCATTTTTACTTATTTATACAAAAACTGTATCATCATTTTTGTAAACGTCCCAAACTTTTGCATGCAGCACTAATTACCATGCTAATTTATGCCAATTTCCCAATGCATATTATTATAGACTATATCAAATATTTCCTAATTATATAGTTACAGTATTCATATCTTTTCCCATTTTCTACTATTGGGACATTTCGACTAGTGACTTGGGGTTTTGTTTTTTGTTTGCTTGTTTTAGTCATCTTTGGAAGATACCATCACATTCATTGCTAAACACTTCTAGGATCAGCAATGCTTCCCTTGAACTCTCTCTTTTAAATAAGGAAGGAAGGAAATTGTTTAATGCTATTAGAAAATGCTTTGAATCATAACCAATAGTTTCCTCAATGCATGTGGTTGAGATGACTTAAAAAACAAACAAACAAACAAACAAAAACAAAGGCTCTATCTTGTTTTGTCCTGTCAAGTAAAAAGTAGCTAGAGAAAACCTGTGGTCCTTGTATACTGTGGACTAAATGCCTCAAAAGTTATTTATCCATTGCTCCAGCAAACTCAGTGCCCACTCTTCAGTGGGTTGCCCTGTATTTCTTTCAGTTAGAAATGGTTTCCAAATCATTTTTTTACTGATAAGAATCATTCTGGGGGGGCGGGGGCAGGGGAAAGCTCCTTTGTTCCCTGTGCTTCTTTTCCCATTCTGGCTCCTTCTCCCATTCTGGCTCCTCTTGTCTGACCAGGTGAGGGGTTGCAATAGAACTGTTGCTGGTCCCAACAGATAGAAACCTGAAGGGCCAGAGCATACAACCTCTGTGTTCATCCAAAGTCCACATGGACCCAGTAACTACCCTTCACTTCACGATAATTCCTTCAAAGAGGGTTTTAAAGGCTATGCCAGGTAGGTTACAGTTTATACGGGTAAAGATTATTTTACAAAGAGACTGTAGTGGTAAGTCCTCAATCATAAGAAAACACGCCTCTCTGAATACATTAAAAAGTCTCCAGAGCTGGTCAGAGACATGAGCAACATTTGATAAGCACCGATATTCTACAGAACCCTCTAACATCTATCTCCTCCTCTCCGTGCCTTCATCTACTTCCACCAGGTGTCCTGTCACATTCTAGTCTTTTCTCCACACTGACTTCCTTCACCCCATGCCATTTCTTGATACAGTCACCAAAAAGATCGGTTTAAAACACTTATCTAATCATACTCACTAGGTCCATAATCTATCAGTGGCTCATGGTCAAGTCAAAAAAAAAAAAATCTCAACTCCTCAACATGGCATATATGACCCTTCATCACCTTCCCAAAGTTCTCCCTAATACCCTGGCTTAACACATGCCCTTTCACTCGCATGACCAGTTTTTCAACCTCAGCACTGTTAACATTTTGGGATAGATGATTTGTTCTTTGTTGCAGGGGAGGCCGTCTGGTGAATTGAAGGGATAAAGCAGAATCCTTGGCCTCTACCCACTAGATGTCAGTAGCACCTCCCTGCAAAGTCGTGACAATCCAAAATGTCTCTAAACACTGACAAATGTTCCCTAGAGGGTAAAAATCACGCAAGCTGAGAATCATTGGCCTACATCTTCGCTTTTATATATGTTAATTTCTTGCTGAAACAGCACCTACCTTCCCCCTTCACCCTGTCCTGAATTTCTCACTTGGCTAACTCCTGAACTTGGAATTTCGGCTCACCTGTCATCTTAACTTCTCTTTTCTTCCAAGTAGGAGTAACTGACCTTTTTCTGGGTACCCTGAGCCCTTTGTGCTTAATCTAGGATCAAATATTTATAAAAGTGTTGTCTTCTCTACCAGACTGCCTTCTCTGTGAATGCAGGGGCTAAGTCTCTGGCCACTTATCTCTGGCACCTGGCACAATACAGCTACCAAAGCAGGTGTTCAAAAAATAACTACAGAATCAATGGATGAAAAGCAAGCATAAGTATTCTAGAATAATCACGACAGTTAAGAAAAGCAAGCAAGTGACACAGCAGTTTGGTTTAATGCTCTCAAGTTTTACGAACATTTTATAACCTCATGTTCTATCAGAGGTCATGTCCAGTTTTTATGGAAAGATAAGACAGATAGAAATTAAGAATTCTAAAGCTAACTCACAGCTTGTAAGTACCGGAAAGACAAGATGGGGCCACTCAATGCCCCAGTGGCATTTCTGTCTTCAAAATCTCCTTCTTCAAGCAAGAATTGTTGGCCTTTAAAATGTTCTTTTTCATAGGCAACCCACCTAGAAATACAAAGGACATCAATGAGCCATTAATAAAACTGTAGCCAAGAAAAAAAGAGAAAAAAATCATGATAAAGTACCTAGTTGCGCATCACCATATTTTAAAAAGCAACATGTTTGTTTTGTTACCATTTAAAAAGACAGACAAATGGTATATGCTTCATGGGTCAATATTTTTTAGTTTGGAGGGTTTTCCCAACAAAAGGGTAACTGCTGTAGAATTCCAACAAAGCAATGCTCATTAAATGTTTATGCTGTGACTTAATACTACATCTCAAAATAGTTAGAGATTAGTTTGCCAACTAAAAAATTATAGAAAGCACAAATAGGCAATGAGAAAAGTTATAAACCCACACAGAGATTCAAAGATAATCCTCCTTGTTTTACTGATTAAGCCCTTCTGGAATCACAGAATGATTATTTAACGTTTATTTAGGGTTTAAGTTAAAGGAACCTCTCACCAGGTTTCAGATCTAAAACACATTACAGGCAGGTTTAGCAAAGAGGAACTGGGAAATGTAACTGAGTTGGTATTAAGCCCTGGTAGCCCACATCTATCTAGACAACGCCTTCTGTAGGTATTTACAATGGGAAATGCTATCAGTGATGACAATGGAAGCAGGGAACACTGTACTTTTCAGGGTACTTTTCAGGGACACAGGATTCTTGACTTCTAATCTAAAACTGTCAGTACTGAACACTGATAAACACCATTAGTCATCACGGTCCTCCACAACTTACATTTTATGGAGTAATTGAGCAGTTACTAATGCAGTGCGGGCGTAGATGGTTCATAATACATGCTGAACTGCTTAAATCTGTCTTCAGTTGCACTGTGCACATAGAGTGGGACCGCTCCCACAGGCAGATGCCAAGGATGACTGTATTTTGGGCTCTTGGGTTGAGGGCTTCTGAATTCTGGAGCTTGATAAAATGAAGCCTGGTAGGGCTGACTACTATTTTTTCCTTTCTTCACTCCTACTATAGTTGTGAAGATATAAAAAATATTCCAAAGAATTGTTTCCATAAGGTACAAAATTACTGTAGCCAGACAGTAATCACGAACTCCTCCTCACTGGGTCGTAGCTGTGCATGTGGCAGAGGAAGTGGTGGGGAGGGGCACATGAGCTGAAATACCTACTTTATACATCTAAGTATATTTGTAATATGTAAAGAAACTAGCATTATTTTATTCTTAAATTATAATGAATATCATTTTTTGGGGGTGGGAAAGTGAAAATAAACTTCCAAAAAATTTTCAAATTCTAAGTCTTCTTTTATGTAAATGTGGCTCCTCAAAACATGCTTTTAATATCTTTGAAAGGGAAAAAAAAGAAAAGCTACAGAGGACCTTAATACTAAAAGACTGATCAGTAAATTATTACATGATGACCATTCAAAAACATTCTGCCCAGTTTTCCTTAATAGACTTGATTAAGATTCAATTTATATACCCAGTGGGGATATTTAAAAATAGATGTTAATATCAAGTTCACTTTCCCCGGATTCCTCCAGATGGGAGAGAGATAAAGAAGGGTCTATACTACATACAGATAAAGTTAAACAGCTAACAAAAATGAAAAATGGTAGAAACTCAGAAAAAAATAATGAAGTCAGCTGCTCATCTTTAAATGGAGACATCACACTTTTTTTTTTACATCTCTCCTGCAATTGTTACATAAAAATGAAAGCATGTATATTGTATTACAAATATTTTCTTGAGATTTTTATAAAATAATTATTTTTAAAAACTTGGAAAAGTGCAATGCAAATCACAGTCTAGTTAATGAGAAAAAACATTCAGATCCCAAAGGGAAGAACATGCAAAGATATTTAACGAAGAATTAACAAGAAGGATGTATGTTCACAAATCAGAGAATACTGCAAATAAATACAACACAATAAAAATGTGTTTATCCAAAATGTATTTGTTCTTCAAGTCCTTAATAAAATTTTACAATTCAAGAATAAGGAATTAAATGATTACTAATGTGTCAGACCAATTATAGACATGACCTAGCATACTGCATAGTCTCTTAGCATTTTGGCTGGTATGGCCATCACTTGATTTTCTGCCAAAAATTGCAAATTCTAAGTCTCTAAATGTAGATGCCTGCATGACCTCAGACAAATTATTAACTTCTACGAATAAAACATTTTAGTAGTGTCTTTTGCTAGAATAGCATGAACAAGTAATACTATGTTACCGCAAATATCAAGAGGTACCAATGATTAAATTAAAACAAACCAATATTCCAAATAAACCAACATATCGACAGAGGGACTAATAGAATATTTCTGAATAGATTCCAGTATTGGGTTGACAATGGCAAATAAGCTTTGAGGAAACCTCTTTCTCCATGATTTTACCTGTCGGGCTACAAATATAAAAGGCAAAGCCCAGTGCAGTCACAGAATTTCCTGGGGTTCCTGCCCCAGTGACTGCTGAGCGAGACTGGGTTAGTAGCAGCACACTTGGGTTTATATTTAGGAGTTCCTAGGAGGCTTCCTCAAAAGTAGTTCAGGGACAGAGGGTAACCAATATAAAAAATGTCTGACTTTGAAAGAGACAAGCCAGGCTACTTCTTTAATGAGGAGGGCTCACTGCTACTGTCAGCACAGGAAGTCAACCAAAACCAATAGAACAGAGGGCACAAACCGGGGCTCTCATCCATGCTCAGAATTTGTGGGAAAAAAAACAATTTTATTTGCAATTCTTGTTTCTATACTCTGCTTATAAATACTAAATGGTGAAGTTTAAAAAACTATTTTCTACATTTAATCTAGCTCAAAATCTCTAATACCAGGAGTTCACAAAAAGTTATTAGTAACTAATATTTATTTCCCATATTATAAACAGAATGTGTATCTTTAGACCAAGGCAGGTTGCTTTTGCTCTGCTTAGCATATTTTTTGTGTTCTTCAAAAACAGACTACTAAATCAACCACTGAAAATAAGACACTCACACTCCACCGATGACACGAATTGATCCAATTCCATGAAAGTCCCCATCATTTTTTAAAAAGTTAGGGACAGAATCTATATGTTCACTAAACTCTCTGGTCTGTCCATGGAACTGAGGTTTTTCATAAATAATAACCTGAAAAACATGAAAGAAAATTATTTAACACGCTCACATTTTAGCGCACTTACATACTGATTTACTGAAGTGGCACTAAAGACAACAGCCACAGGGGCCACTGTTTTTGTCATTAATGCACAACATAGCAGTGTCTGATATCCACAAGCAATAAATGAGTATCATCATAAAGGCAAAAGATATTAAGAGTATACTTCTCTCAAATACTCAAGTATAATTACATTGTTCTGGGGCCATGACATAGGATAAACTGTTTTATAACTGGTTCTTGAATTATCTAAGTTTATCCTCGTGTTTAGATTTAATACAGACCTGCCTTAATTTCCTCCATAAGATATTAAAAACTCTCTAGAGGTTCTAGGGCATAACGATAAATTATCTACTGACTTGAGAAAACATGCTGTTTCTTATAATACTCATTGCTTTTATGGTCATTACTGTTCAGTGAGAGTAAACAGACATGCAAATTCTTGAATTTAAGTGTTCAACTTCCTAAAAATAAGAAATGATTGAAAAAATTATAGTATTTTTATTCCATATTTGGTTTAAATTGGGGGCAGGGAAATAAGTGTAGTAGGAAATAAATTTCCAGCATTTCATTCACTTCAAATTTGGATCTGTACAAGTATTTCTCTTCTACCATTGTGATGTTCTTCGCAAGGATGAGCCGCTTTTAGTACGTAGAAGTGGAAACAATGGTAACAGCGCTAGTCTATCCATACTCTATCATCTGGTCCTATTTATGGCTAATGGCATAATTTGTGCGCGACTGGCAACCCATGACTGTGGCAAGTAAGATCTCATGCTAAAACACACTGAACCCAGCAAGTTATAGTTCTCTTATTTAAAAAAAAAAAAAAAACAGATAAAACTATACAGACTGAAAAAAATATGTAGCACTACTCCCGCTGTTTTCTTCCTATTAAATTTTCACTGAGTGCTATATTAGAAATGATGAAGTTTTACTTGGGTTTAATACATGCTACGTATGCCGAACATATTCAAGTAAGAAGTAATTCTTTGATGAGTATGGCATAAACTAACTTCTAACAACTTGAAAATTGTGACTGTCTATGACAGCCATCCACTCATAAACCTCTGCAGCCTGTCAAACTGCAAATGTCCAAGGAAGATCCAACCTGTCACACCTGAAGTTCTGATTCAGCAGATGGGGAGACTGAGACAGCAGTCACTCAAGGAGTGTCACAGCTAATTCTGCATCTATTAGATCACAGATTCAAAATCTTGGATTTTACATGTTAAAATCACCCGAGGAGTTCTGAAAAATTTTGACCACACCCAAGACCAAAATGGTATCTCTGTGAGTGAAACCCAGGCATCAGTATTTTTTTAAAAAAACTCATATGTATGATTCTATCATACAGCCAAGATGTAATAGATACACTCAACTATTAAGTTCCAAAACACTCCATCTATGTGACTGAGAGAATGGTAGTCAGTTCCATAAATTAGGAAGCCCAAAAATGGGAGGGCTGGAGAAGCTGTGCTTTATTTTGGAGGAAAGGAAAAGAATGAACAAACCCGTCTCCACACCTTTCCCTGGAGGTGCTGCGACCTAATGAAAAAGAGGTCTGTTTCCATCATTGGTCGCTGCACTGTTTTTCTTCCAATCTCTCTTTACACACATTTTATAATTCTATTTCCTTCTTTCTTTCTCAAAATGTGCTTAATTTTGGCACCACAACCACTCCAGTTTTCATTGCCTCTACCCCTCCCTTCAAATACTCATGCACAAAAAAACTGACATCTGACAAGAGCTATTACCACCTCTTGATCATCTTTGATCTCCTTCTTGAGCATCATTCCCAAAAGCCTGCTAGGTCTCTTCACTTGAATGTCTAGCTGCCACTTCAACTCCACCCCCCAAACAAAAATCAAACCTATCACCTTTCTCCCTTATTAGTAGGTGCTCATTGGGTTTGACCAGGTTGTCAGTACAGCGCTCCATCTCTGCATTCTTACCACTCCCAATTCTCAGCCTGGGCCCTCAGCAACCATTCTGTACAGCTGCTTCCCTCATCCCAATATCCATGAGCTAGGTATTATCAGCATATGTTCAGGTAATTGTTTTCTATTTTAATAGTTCAAAATACATAATGATTAATACTCAAACTTCTCAGCCTACTACAAAATCTATTAAAGACTTACCTTTAAGTTCATAGGCATTTCCACTTTCAATCCACCCTTAAGATGACAAGAAATTTTAACATTAGAATATTTAAAACATTTGAAAGTAATTACATATGAATATAGCTTATATAAAACTGATTAGTGAAGATCACATATCAATCAAGTTTAAGTTATAGTAAGTTTAAAATTTTAAGTATAGAACCCTACAGTAGTTAAAATACAGTCAGACTGTTCTACATCAATGGGCAAGAGGTATTAAAAAAGATACTTTCCAGATTACAATAACTACAGGGAAGGCAACTGAGCTTTAGTCCTTACATACGTGTAAGGAATTAAAGATTTAATCCCACTACACAGTGTCTAAAAAAGAACAGTGGAGTTGCTAGTAGATTTAAAAATCTTATTTGGTGGAGGTGATTTCTAAACAACTTAATACTAAAAGTCTCCTCTACAACAGCTTTCTAAATTAGAGAGAGCACTTCCTCTTCCAAGTTGTCAATATTTTTTATCACATTTAATGTCATTGTGACCTCAAGGTTGTAGAATATAAAAGGTACTTCCCTCCTCATGAAAACCCTAATTCTATAATTTCCTTGTTTCTAATGCTATCTTACATTATATTTCTTAAAATTTCTTATTTGTCTTGCTTTTAATTTTTTAAAAGACATAAAACCACCAAAAATGGTTTATCACATAGGTTAAAATTTCATTAACAGTTTGTCCCTCAAATAAAAATGTTGGCAAGAAAATAAACGCTGCAACCACTTATCTTCAAGAAAGCAACCACTGACAGAACTGTCCATTTATTATTAATGCTGAGCATATCATTCATTACTACAATGGAAGAGTATAATCTATAAGTAATTTTTAATAAGCATCAAAAAAAACCAAATTCAGAACTTTATTAAATATTCAAAATTCACAGCAAAAAAATTGCATGTATTGTGATAAACTTAGTACCAAGTAAATTCAGACATTTTTCTTCCAGGAAAAAATTTAAATGTTTTCACTGACATATTCTCTACAATGTAAAGAAACGGAGGCAAAAAAAAAAACAATGTATTAATAGTTTGATAATTCAGTCGTGTTCATATATGTTTCTCAAGATTGAAATGCATGAGCAATTATCACAGCTATTTAATTTTGGATTCATGTAAGGAATTAAAGTTGGGAAAAGTTTTTTTTTTTTTTTAAATTTGCTTACCATTTGAAGTGGATGCAATGATTTCATTTCTGCTGCAGAAAGTTCAAAGAGTCCATGGTCTTCCTCCAGAACTGTAGCTTGCCCCTTAAAATTAATATCTGGGTAGGCAAGCCAACTAAATAAGAAATGAATGGTTGGTTAAAGTATAGTCGGAATACCTGAGTCTGCTTCTCTAAAAGTTAAAAGGGCTACAAACAAAACCAAAAGCTCATTATAGAATCACACTAGTAAAACACACTCAAAGTGACTTCACCAGACAGCACATAACAAGTTAACATGTTATTAAGTGCTTACATTCAAATGGTACTTATAAGTCTATTCTGTTTTCCAAGCACTAGGCATTACTTTCTTAAAATTTTCCAATATTTAAAAGGTGTAAGCTCTTCAGTTTAAGCAGACTATAACTGAAGTATCAATATCATTTCACTGAATTCCATTCTTTTTAAAGCTGCGGTGATCAGAGGTAGGGATTACCAGGTATTTTACATCTTTGATCTACATTTTTAGAATCGTCAGTTCTGTTGGCTGCCTCAGGAACAGTATTTGAAGTAAGATTCCCAAAAGACCCACCTAGCTTCCATCCAAACTTGATAATTACAGATATTTCTCAGGTCTAAGGTTAATTACTATGTCTATCCAAGAGTTCTAATCCATGATTGAGGAAGAAAGATGTTCTACAGTGACCTCAAAATTCCACACCACCATGATCAGGGCAGATGAAAATAAGAGTGAATGAGAGAAGAAGGATCCATGTTGAACCAGGGATGGTTCAACCAGAATTTGTGATTCGAGCCAATCTGGGACGGAATTAAGATTGACCTGAGACCCACAGCTCTGAAGATACCTCTGGAATCACAAAGGCCTAGCCTGAGATAAACCGCTTTACTTCCTCATGTATAACGTGAGAGTAGCTCCACCTGCCTTGCAGGAATAGAGAAGTAATGAACAAAAGGGTGCCATGCGCTTGGCACTGCAGAGGCTCTCAGTAACTATTAGCACTGAGACACTCTAATAATATAATTCAGGATCCAGAATTTTAGGCCAGGGACATAATTTCATTTATGTCCTAAAATTCGGCAGATGAAAAGACAATGGATGCACTCATCAAGAATCTATATCTGCTCCTGTGAATCATATATCAAAGACTTAATTGGCTCCAAAGACAGAATCTGTTTAATCCTTACAATAGCCTTTCTTGAGTATCCAGGAGTATAAATGAAATTAACTAAAACTTCAGAAATATGTATGTTACCTACTGAAATATGAAAGAAAAAATTAACTCTGGTGACCACCAATCACTGTAATGAAGAGAAACTGATACTTACACTCCTGACTTCACAGTGAAGGACACAGATTTGGGGATATTCAGCTCTTCCAAACTGGGGATTGCTCGCTGTATGTAGATAGGACAACATGTTGGGTCAGACTGTGGGCAAAGTTCTATCTCTGGAATACTGCAATCCTGAAAAAAAAAATGGCTTTGAAATCATCTAGAGACACATGCAGTCCAGTATTCTCAACACCCTGGAAAAACAGTTTCAATTACTCTCATTGTTCAGTTTAATTTCTTCAGAAGAACAACATAAAGGAAATATTGTTCTCCATACCAGTTTTTAAAAACAAATTTTTCTAAGGAGTTACATTGGTAACATGAAAAGTACAAATATTATTGATTGAAAAAGTATTATACCATTTTTTTTCCTGCTTTGTTTTTAAAAGTCTCATTCCATTAAGCAATGTTCAGAGTTACCAAACTATCTGAATGCCAAAAGTCTGCAATCCTTCCTTCTTAGAAGCACAACAAAGCCATAGGGAGGAAAGGAGTTACATAAGAGCTGATCTCATGGGGGACATAAAAAATAAATAACAGAGAGGCACTACACCCTCAGTGTGTAATCTAATTTACATTGACAAAAGAAGTAGGAATTAAAGGTGAGGGAAAAGGAAATCTGTTTTCCTACTTGTGGTATTCTATTTATTTTCTTTAGTACGAGTTGGTTTGAAGAAAAAAGGCATTATGAAATTTGACCCTACACTCTGTTACACATCAGCAGTCACCATGTCCTTTAAAATTTCACCTGTGTACATCTCTTATGTATTCCCATTATCAAGGCCAAGACTTTGATTATGGGACTAGACCACCAGTCAAGTACTAGCTACACTCTATACAGCTGGGCTTGTTAGGACACCACTTTCTTCATGACACTCCTTAGCTCAAGATCCAAGTATAACAAATTTATATTTGTTTCCCTTCCTACAAAATGGCACCAACCTAAGTGATGTACACGAACTCTCCACAACACTTCAGTCATACTGGTCTCCATGCTATCTCCACTCTTGCTCTGGCCTCTGTAAGCCTGGTAAATGTTTTCCACTATTCCAATTAAAGAGATAATTTTCTGTGTTCTTATTATGAAAATCTTAATAGTCAAGTTCTAACTCAATAATGACATAATCTTTTCTTAGAGAATCAAAACCACAATTATTTTTCCCTTCTCTGAAATTACAGATGGGCTTCTTGTCTGAACACATAATCTATCTCAGCAGTCATGCATGTTAATAATAAAACGTTAAGTTTTAGTAGCATAATTCCTATCTGGGATGTTGTGAAATTCAAATAATTACGCTTTAATGAAACAGGTAAATGCAATAACAATTAGAGGTGACACTTACTGGACTAAACAACTGTATTTTTTTTATAATTAATTTTGCGATTTTAAAACTGAAATTTTCTGATTTTTTAAACCTTTCTCCAAACTGAGTTCTTACTACTCATCAATAATCATTCTTATTAATATGTAAAATCAAGCAAATTGATGCATCTTATTTTCAGAAAGTTAGGTCTAAAATGCAGTAAGAGGCATAACCTAAAATATTCTTTCAAGTATGAAAATGTATTTCAAGTTTCATTTCAAAAATAACCAGAAATGTCCATTACAGTCACCTGTCAATCTTCAAGGCTCTTTTGTTTGTTATTAATAACAAAGTTCTAGTAACACTATTTAAAATGCTGCCATATTCATGTCCCCCCAGGGATCTGAGGTACTGTAACAGAATACATAACTAAGTGTCTCACACAAAGAAGTTTCCTCTGCATTGTGTTATACAAACAATGTTTGGGTGGTGTACTTTAAAAGGGAAAAAGCTAAGAGGCATTAGAGTCTACTACAACACGGAAGAAAATAGCGTAATGGAAAAAGCATGACAATGTCTAAAAAATGGAAAATAAACAAAAATAAGAATGCTTATGTTCTCAAATACCTTTCTTAGAGGACCATTTTTCTTCCTCTAGTTGACTGAAGGATTTCACTGATAAGTTCTAGCTTTTTCATGGTGGCTACTCACAGAAATAATGTGTTTCACAATACTTGTATGTCCAAGGCAGTAAACACTAGCAACTGAAAGGAGCTTTATAGTAGCCTAGCAACAATCAATAGTTTACTCTTAGTAGAGAAAAGTTTATATGGCTTCCTCCAAGACTTTTCTAGCCATGATATATTTTACAAACATATCATGGCAAAATTTGCAAGCTTAGACTATTAAAGCAATTAGCAGAAAGAGAGGCAAAGATACAGGAGACAAACAGGGTGGGAATGAATTATAGTTAACAAAAACAATAAGAAAATCTATTTGTCTCCACCTTACATAAAATAACTTAAGTTACTGATCTAACAATGGATCTCTCTCTTTTCAGCTCATTAATGAGGTCACAAACCTAAGTAAACTCTGACCATAAGAAAAATGTCATTCTTTTAAAAAAATATTAAATGCACAGTAAACACAGTAATTTGCAATATTTGTTTGTTTTATCTGAGAAAAGAAGGCATCCCCCAATTATTTCCACGGAGGCAAAGATGTCCCTAGAGCACAATCCACAATTGCTGATAACTGATGGTATCTTCTGTATCTAGTCACAGCAAAATGAAGACATAATACAAGTATTATCTTGAAAAGAACATTTTGACCAGAGCAACTAAAAGATGATGAAACAAGATAAATTGTAGGCTTAGGTGAATTTGGAATGGCCACCATGAAAGTGAAGCTATCAACAGCCAGATTTTGACAAGGTTGCAAAAAGGAAGTAGTGTGATGTTTGATTCTTACTTTGTAAAATATCAGAACAATGCTAATGCCTTTTCCATTCAATGCTCAATAGTTTTATTTTCCTTCCTCACTAAAAGTTGCTCGCTGTTTAAGATATGTGAGTACTAACACTGCAATTTAAAAAACAACTCCAAAACACACAATGAAAGAGGAAAAAATGCAAACATGGTTTATTATTTCTTGTAATATATTCTAAGCAAATGGCGGATGTGCAAACATCCATTTATATACCCATGCTTGACAGAATGAGTTTTTTTGCCTGATTTTATTGTGTTTTGATCTCAAGGGTGGGCGGTGAGGTGGCTGCTCTTTACAGTATCTTATTCATTGTACTTCCTCCCTAGGCCTGGCGTGGTGCCGGACATTCACAAGGAAGGGGCAAAACCACAAGTTATTTAAATCTTAGATGATTCCACTTACAAACTAATTATTCATTTCAAGGAATTTCTAGTGTTAGCTAATTAAGGGAGTACTGTAAAGGAACATGGCCTTCTACAATGTGGCCAGCAATCTCCTTGCAGTGCCACCAATATTCACCTCCTGTTTCCTCTTTCAAGATTCCAATCAGGTGCCACCTCCTCCAGGTGAGGCACCTCTTTTCTGCACACCCTTAGGGCCATGCAGAGCACTTCTCACATCATGTGGTCATGTGACACAGCTGTCTGTCCCCTAGACTTTAAGCGATCTGAAGAAAGAAGCCCACTCCAGCTGGTATTTCTATTCCCAGTGCCTATCACAGAATTGGGTCCAAAGTAGACACAAATATGTATTAGATAGATTTGTTACAGTTTTGCAGTAAGTATTAATTCACATAAAATACATGTAGACATCCCTTTATGAGTTTTTCTGTATGCTATCTTTAATTTTTCTATATGCTATCGACAACTATCAAAGTTTAAAAATATCAATCCAATTTTTATGTTTTAAGCAAATAAATGAAACCTCATAATTGAAAAAAATATATCCATGACTGTCAAAGTAATTGCAAAACTGATGTGCTATGTTACTGCTGAAGGAACTCTTTTAATACATGAGAGAATTCTCTCCTTATCTGACATCTGTCCTTATCACTAATTTACCCCTCTAAACCATCACAGTATTTCCCACAAAATATTTTTTAAGACTGAAAGACTATCCTCATTTGTTATTAAATATTTTCTAAACAGAAAATTAAGGAAAGCAACACACCTTCCATTCCTCTTCCCATCTTTCCTTCTCTAATTTCTCCTAACACTTATACCTACCTCTCCATCCCTCCCTTTCTCTCTCTCTCTCTTTTTCACACACAGCCTTCACTAAGGAGTACAAATCTACACTAGAAAAATATATATTTGGAAATATTTACTATTTTCCTAAAGATGCCTGGATGGCATACTCCTATTATTTAAAAAAAAACTACACACACACACACACCACACACATACATACATGCATATATATGTAACAATTTATGGGCCAGATTATTACAGGTAATATTTTAAATTAACATTCATTTAATGCTTTATATGTATAAAGTGAGTTTATCATTAACGTGAAATGAAGATTAATAAAATTAGCACAAATATTAACAACCATTTATAAACATTGCTAGACCAAAGTATAGCTTTACAACATGACAAAACAAAATAAAAAATAGAAGAAAAGCAACAGTTCTGTTACCTTTAAGACTCGTCTGATAGAACCCAATACAAAGTTTCTTTGTGGATGCTTTCTGTTCTGAAGGACCCAGTCACGACTTAACACTTTTTCCCCTTCTTCCAACACACATTTCTGACCTTGGAAATGTGGTTTCTCATATAAAATCCAGCTGAACAAATATAAAAGCATGACCAGTTGTAATTAATTTTCTAAGAAATGAGGCATAAAACAAATGATAGTAAGTCACAGTCATCTTATTTATTTACATTTTAAAATCTGGGCTATTTTCCACTATTAGCATATAATCCTATTTTTGAAATGATGATGTATCCTAATTTCAGTATAGAGAAATAGTATAAGAGAGAATAAAAGTGCACACAACTTTCCATCTATGGCTATGCCTATATTTATGTATAGATGCACTTTACAGATATTGTATACACAAAGCTATACATTTATATTAAAAACAATAGCTTAACAATTACAAATTCAACTTCTACCCTAATTTTCCTGTCACTGGATAATAGAGCACATGTGTCTCATTTTGTTACATGAAGACAGCACTACACCATACTGGTTACGATATAAATACTGACCAGTGTGTAACCAAAATATTAGGCAAAGAAATTCTGCGTCCAGCATGTCCATGGACACGGTCCATAAGGACAAATGAGGTTTTCCCTCATTTTTGCATCATACAAAGAATCCTTCACTTCTTGAGCATATTAGCTACACGAATAACTTTAAGTATGTGGCCATCACATTCCTTGGCATCTCACAAATTTTGAACTTATTTCCAAAGCTATGCTTCATTCAACTGAAGCCTTCAGCTCAACTTGCCAAATTTGTCCTGCTAATAATGCAATTACACAATGGTATTGGTTGTATATATTAGGTCTTGCTACTTACTGCTGTCTTTAAGCACTAAAAAAAAAGCCTGTATTTTCTGCCACAGTAAATAAAAGGGACAAGTCATAAAGCACTAATAATGTTGCAAGATATTCTGTCAAAAACTAGAGGAAAGGGAATGTGACTTTAATAAAAAATAGAAAAGCATGAACGGCAAGAAAACATATTTAATTTGGGAGAAAAAGTGCTATAAAATTTTAAGAGCTCTCTTACCAGCCTCTCACAACTTTCACCAGGATCCCATTCGGAAAGGACCATGATGTAGCATCACGAACATTACAATAGACTTCTTGCTTATATTTACTTCTATGGAGATCATAGATAACCATCTGCAACATACAGAAAGTAGGCACAATAACTAATTTTAAGAATGCATTTAAAAGTCTAGAAAGTCCTAGAATATAGAAAATAAAATCTCCTATATATTTAAAAGTAAACATTACTTTAGATGTTATATCTTTGAGTAAAATTATCCTTTTCTAAGTCAGTTAAAAGTATTTACACTCCCCAAATGTAAAAGTAACCATACTTTTCGTATTGTAGCTTAGTCTACGTAAGAAATTTATGCTTACCTTCCCAGGTCTTGGGTTATGCTTCAGAGTTTGTCTATCGATATTCTGAAATAATAGAAGAAGCACCAAGCCGTAAGAAACATCAACTGAAAGACGTACAGTTCACTTCTTTTGCAGACACAGAGCCAATATATCACATATGTGCAAGATGTACCTCCAAGTACCACAATGAATACAAAGCTCAATATAAAGTGAAATAATGTGTTGTCTCTACTCTCAAGAATGTTACAGCTTGGAAGGCAGAAATGGATGATCACATACCCATGACTCTTCTAAGTGGGAGATAACAAGTTAAACCCACAGGAAAAATACAAACAAAATGCCAGGTTATGGAAATTAAGGGAAATGGCACTGGCACAGAGGTGAGGTAATGGTAGAGAGAGATTCATAAGAGGCTTGTCTGAAGAAGCGATATGGAGAAGACCTCGAAAACCAGGATTTCAATAAGTGAAAACTGTGACAGGTTGGGGTGGCGGTAATAAGGAAAGAAATTCCCAGAAGGGAACCATCTCGAGAAAAAGTATGGTGGTAGGAAACACAGGATGTGTAATCAGAGCATGAGGCGGCAAGGTTGGACAAACAGCATTTGAGGGCCATGTGATACAGGGTGAAGAGGTTCCACTCGATTTGGTAGGCAATGAGGAACCGTTAGAAATACATTTCTTCAAATCTCATCATTTCTTTTAAATGACTTAGCCTTACAAGCTATTGGTTGGTATTCAAGTATCACTTTTTGCTCCTCAGGCTTTTCCAGGCAAAGATGCAGGCCTTGGGAATCTTAAAGTTCCATAATCTTGAGAATGCCAGAAAGGAAAAGGCCCACATTCAGTGGATATTATACATTAGACAGTTATACATTTCAAAGTCAAAGAAAAATGTAACTGAATTTCAAAACATTTTCCGACTATAATGTTTTCAGCTCTTTCTCTTTGAATTAGGCTGTTTATTGTCCTGCTCTGCATGAATAACATGAGCAACTACAGTGAGGTTGTTGTCAAGCAAACACTTAAAATATTTTTAAATATTTAAATTATTTTCATGACACATAAGCTCAACGGAAAGTATCAATTTTCTCACATACAGTACCCTGAGAGATTCAGAATGTTGTCACTTTAGTTTAAAAACTAAATAAAGCAAAGAACTGGAACATAATTTCCTTTCTGCCTTTAAATTTTTACTTAATTTTTTCTCAATGTAACAGTTCAGCCAAAATACACGAATTATAATACACTTCAAAGAATAAAGTAACCTCTGATACTTTTTAAGTCTTTACACGACCTCGAAATATTTTCTTAATAAGCTTTTAGATCATTTTATGATCCAAAGCACTACTTCACTAGTTAATAATCAAAATATCTTACCTCTGTGAAGGAGCTTAATCTGCCTGAGTGGTCTTGAGCACGGAAATATTTTGACACTGGTTCCTGCAAAGTGCCACCAAATCTGGCTCCTTTTTCTGAGGAATGGGTTTTGGAAGTCTGCAAATATTGATGATAAGCACTCTTTAAAGAAGAATGTAGTTTAGAAGTAAGGTCAGATTTTTGTAGAAATGAGGTCTTTTCTGTCCACAGACCAATTTGCAGATTGGAGGTAGTAGGTTCATTTGACTTTACATATACATTCTTAGAAATTCCAGTCCTTTCCTGCTCATCATCAGGGTAAAATGTGATGGATGGATCTGGCAGCTTGAAAGTAACAGTTTCCCTCCTCCTAGCTCTCAGACTTCCTTTATGCAAAGATCCATCTTCTTCCTCCTCCCCCTCCTCTTCCCCTAACTCCTTCCTGTCGTCTTCACCAAAATTCATCTTTAGACGCTCTGATACGGACTGGAGAAGTGATAAAACAGAAGAGGGCTGGTGTATACTCTCTCTAGATTTTGTGGAGCCATGATGACCAGGTGAGACTTCGCCGGACAGAACATCTTCCTGAGAGCTGTCATCCTCATAGATGGGAGACAAAGCTAAAGGATAAATTTTGTACCTTTTGGCCTCCACCGATAAGAACATTTCTGGACTATCACTATCAACCGTCTCACCTAATTTGGTTTCCTTTTCAAAATGATGGACCAGGTCAGTTCTACTCTCGGATCTTTCACAGGCGACAACAGGCATGCTGTTGGTGGACGTATCAGTGAACAAGAGAGAGTGTGTTCTTCTTACTTCTGCAGTAGCATACCTGTCCTCATCTTGAAGGGGTTCTTCATATAATATAGTAAAAGAAGAATTTTCTTGTTCATCCTGAGAAAGGAAGGCCAATTTAGATTCTTTTTCATTGCTATAATCGCCTAGAACTCTTGTTTTGTTACCTACTGCAGTAACAGATGGTCTTTTGTCCAGCTTTCCTATGGTATCTGCAGGTTGAAAATCTAGCATTGCTAAGGCTGGGTAGCCTTCATAATCCTTACTTAATGTAGGTGATTCATATCCCCTGAAATATGAAGCTAGTCTATTGTCATGTGCTATCAAACCTTCTTGTATTTCAGTGGGTTCTTCCTCCATTTCTCCAATACTCCCTTCAGCGGCATATCCTTGGGGTGCTTTTTCAGTTTCAAATATGGGAGGCATGGCCTCTGCCTGTGTTATGGGCGATTCCAGTCCTGTTTCATATGTTTTCCCCACATTTACCACCACAGGTGACACTTGGTGTTTCCTGACAGTTCCATCAGAATCTTCTGGGAATGTTCTTTCCATTTCTATCATAGAGGGCATGGACACAATCGTTCCAATCGTCTCTTTCGTGTCCCTCCTGGATGCCTTTTCCGTTTCTGAGGAGGCAGGGGCTGCCTTCTTGTGTGTTTCTTTCACTTCCAATGCAAAAGGTATCATTTCAGTTTTCCTAATAACCCCCTCGTCATCTGTTTGGTAAGCGTTTTCCATTTCCAACATAGGTCTCTCAGTCTTTTCAGTAATCCCCTCAGCATCTTTATAGTAGGTATTTACCACTTCTAAAATAATGGGCATCACCTCAGTTTTGTCCATATCTCCTTCAGCATCCTTTTGGGAAACACCTTCGATTTCTACCACAGCAGGAAGCACTTCAGCCTTTTCAGTAATCCCCTCAACATCTTTTTGGTAGATATTTTCCCTTTCTGACACAATTGATGTCATTCCAGCCTTGCCAACATCACCTTCAGCATGCTTTTGGTAAATATTTTCCATTTCTAATGTAGTGGGTATCATTTCAGTCTTTCCAGTAACTCCCTCAGCATCTTTTCGGTAGATATTTTTCACTTCTGACATAACAGGTATCGTGTCGGTTTTGCCAAAATCCCTTTCGGTATCCCCCATCTTATAAGCCTTTTCCATTCCTAAAATGGCAGGCAATCCCTCGGTTTTTTCGATATATCTCTCAGCATCCATTTGGTATACTTCTCGCATTTTAAAATTGTCAGCTGTTAGCTCAGTTTTTGTGATAGTCAATTTATCATCCTTTTTATGTATTCCTCCCATTTCTGACACAGGAAGGACTGCCTCATTTTTCATAATATTCAATTGAGCATGCTTTTTGTTTGTTTTTCCCGTTTCTAACATGGAAGGTATAAGTTCAATTTTTCCTATATTTACTTCAGTATCCTTTTTGTGTATTTTCCCTACTTCTGACATTGCCAGGGGTGTGCTTCTATTACTGTGTCCTGGCAAGCTTTTTTCAGATACACACACAAGACTATCGGACAAACTGCTTTTGGATGTCCCAGGTACATGGATGTCATCGTTTGTAGATGGAGGCCAACTGAAATTTAATACAAGAGTTCTGGTATCCTCTGTCCCAGTTTTGTGATTATCCACGCATTCTATTTCCACTTTCTGTTTAGAGTCCTCTTTGAGAAATAAATATGTTTTTACCCTATCATCTAATCCTTTATGGGACGTGTCTTCAGCTAATAAAATAGTATCCGATTCTTGCAAGTTTATATCATCAGACTGTCCAGCTGTATTTCCAGCAAATGGGGGGTTTTGGTAGGGAACAATTTCTCTTCCTTTAATTGACTCTGTGTCACTAATTAAGTTACTTACAGAGAAGAATCCACTTAATTCTTTATTTTCACTATTTTCACATGTGCTTTGATTTACTGCCTGTTCTGACTCCAAGAACTCCCTTCCTATGTCACGAGGCTTAACAGTATCACTGTTCAGAATTTTTGAAGTATTAGCCTGAAGGTCAGAATCCCAGGTACCCTCAGTATCTTCAAAAGCGTCATTTGTTACACTTTCTCGGGCTGAATTAATAGTCTCATTGACTAATTCCCTAGCTTGATCTTCTAACAAACAAGATATATCCATTCTATCAGAATCAAAAAGGACAACTCTCTCACCAGCTGTAGGTGAAGCACAGGCCTCGTCCTCCCCTTGGGCTCCGAACATACTTTCCATGACCTGGTCTTCCAAATGCTCTGTCAGTTGGATCCCTGTCAGTGTCACTTCTGATGGTTTTTTTTCAGGGATGTCTTCTTTCAGGGTACCAGGATTCATTATGCCATCTACGGCTATACGCTCTTGGCAGGTATCAACTATGTGTCTGGATTTTAGTTCTTCCCTGACAGAATTAAAAATCTCACCAATCAATGCATCAGCTTTTTTAAGTAAACCACTTTTGAGGTCCAAAAGTTGGTCATGTGCTCTCTTCCTTGCTTCTATATGCTCAGTAGATGCTTCAGAACACTGCTGGCTTGAGCTGTTAACTGACGCTGGAGCCCCAGCAACTGCTCCAGTCTCTGCTTCCATGGGATTGTCAAACTGGGCAGCAGTTGGGAAGTCAAGAGATGCCTTCCCAGTAGAAATCTCAAAATGTTCCTGAAATGGGGTCACTTCCTCTCCTGTTGGGACAGATATTTCAAATTCCAAATAAGAGCTATTAGGGTTAGTTAAGGAGGCCCCTTCATGTGTGACATCTCTGGTAATTTTTACAGAACTAAAATTATTTGGGGGATTATGTGAACTTGTAACCATGCTGACTTCTTCAACGCTAATAGAGGAAGACACGCTATCAACACCATCACTTAGGAAAGGACTGTGCTCTTTTTTTCTGTGAGATGAGGCTTTCTTTTCTGATCTCAGCACAGAAGGAACATTAAGAAAGCTTGGATTCTCACATGCGAAAGCATTTTTTTCCAAATTGTTATCAAAATCTGAAAAAGGCAAATTTACTTTTGTGCTATCAGTTTCTTGTAATTTGGGGCAAGCAATAATTAAGCTGAATTCTGTCATTTCTGAGAAATCAGAAATCTTTTTAGTCCCACAAATATCTGAAGGTTGATAAATCACACAACTGTTTTCTTCACAATTCTGTGCCATTTGCCTGGTAACCTTTTCATCATTAATAGGAGATAAAATCCCAGATGTATTACTTTTGGGAAAAGCAGAAGGACAACCTAAGGCTTCCACTTCTGTTTCCTGTATACCTTGATATTTGGAGACAGAAGGAGAAACCTCAGCTTGGTAATCCTCTTGAAGTACAGCATCTGAATATTTCTCTTTACTCTCATCATGATCCATCAATTTAAAACTGCTGTCTTGTTCAACCTCTACAGAAGTTAATTCTGATAAAACAGGCTTTGCTGGCACATCTGTAATTTTGAATGGAGAAGAAATTTTATCCTGAGAAATGTCTCTAGGCTCTGTTTGGGAAACAGACAACTTGCAGAGGGCTACAGTTTTTCCTCTTCCAGAATTTGACTCAACAGGAACAGTGTTCTGATCACCAACTTCAACTTTTGATAAAACTTCAGCAACATTATCAATTTTGGTTTCCAAGGAAAGAGACTCAGACTTCTCTATAGCGTTCTTCCTTGCTTTAGCATTTGAAAGCATTAACTCTGCTTTATTAGGGTTTTGAGATGATACGGAACTGTGGTCCTCAGAAAGGCTTTCAGACTCAAATTTTGAGTCTGCTCCAGTTAAGTGAGTATCACTGGCTTCAAGATCTAGTGGAATCTGGCATTTTTCACTATGAAGAAGAGCTTCCTCAGATTCAAGAGTTGCAGATGCATGATCAAGGTGAAGGCAAGCTGGAAGACTCTTCCTGTCTACAGCCTCAACATGATTCACCACATTTTCTTCTTGACACTTAATAGGCCGACTAGAAATTCCAACAATGTTGACATCCCCAGTTTCAATGAGCATGGAAGAACCCTCATTCTTTAAAACAGGAATATCCAACCTGCTCAGCATGCCAACTCCAGAAACAAAGGTAGGAGATGAAGCATTGAAATTTGATTTTGTGTAGTCAACGTTAAGAGATGTTCTGGCATCAGGTGGTACTTCAGCTCGGTGCAGACTCTCCGAGTCAAGAAGAGATTCTGAAATGTGACTTCTATGAAGTTCAAAAGTCAGTTCAGGGGTTATTTTGTTTTCTAAGCATGCTACAACTGTTGAATCACTGATACATTTTACAGCGGCAGAGCCCTTTTGATTAATTCTGAGAATGTGAGGCATTTTGCCATGTGAACCAAAATCAAGCTTTTTGGCTTCTGTTATAAACAACTGGTCAGTATCTTTGGGTAATGAATCACTTCTATCTTCTGAAGCTTTTACATGACCTGAAATTGTGGGTTCACCAACTGAGGCACTTTCTGTTTCTTGTCTGATTTCCATAACAGCCAATTTTTTCTGTAAATCTTGGGCAGACAACCTATTTCCTTCATTTACAAGTTCTGTGTCTGTCACAGCATGTTTCTGTAGAGCAATGGTGCTGGTGTGATTGGCAGCCTGCTTTGATGAGTTATCTACGATATGCTTGTCAGAACACTTACTCTCTGGCAACTGCAGATCTTCATGCCTAACTGATTTATTTGGACTTGACAAATCTGTACTTTCCTGTTTGGTAGTGTCACTGCCATGAGAGTTACTATAAGAAAAGTCAGAAATAGCAGGGCTCTCAGGCTCAACCTGCTCTTCTGTTTGCACTAGTGTCCCATCTCTCACCGCAGAGCTGTTTTCTTTTACTGTAGTTTCTGTTGTAGTTATCCTCTGAAAGTCTGGCCTACAAGGAACAATGCTACAGTTACTTCCTGTAAACAATGTGAGGCATTCCAAATTTTGGTCAGTCTGAGGAACTGGTACACAACTTAAATGGTGCTGCGAGTCACATTCTCCAACAGTAGAGTTGGGGTTAGTCACAGAAGACGGAGATGACCTACTTCTCCCAGGTCCCCCAGGAACATTTTTATTTAAAACATCCTTAGAATAAACAATATTCGGCACTTTGGGGTCATTTGTCAGATGGCTTTCTGTGTTGAGATTTATTCTGCTACTATCATAGTCTTCTAATGGGCCTCCAAGCATATGTCCTTTCAGAGACACATCTGTGCTAGATGATGATGAAGATGGCGGAATCCCAGCCTCACTCTCACTCCCAGGGCCAATATGTGTGCTTGTACTAGAGTCAGAACTTTCATTCTCTCTGTCCAAGGGAGTCGCAGTTTCTAATATGGTCTGTTGCTTCAAATATTTCCTAATTTGTCTGGGGCCTCGATACCTTGCATATGTTACTGAAGGCCTCTCTGGTTTGTCATCCGTTTGTCTGTAAAAAGAAACAGCATGAGAATATCAGGAAATATAATTAGTTACACTTAACAGTAATCTCAAACTGTGGTGGAGTATATCTCATAATAGGGAAGGCTTTTATCTTTTCTATGTAAAGAAAAGCTGCAAAATCAGCATGTTCTTTTTTTTTCAAATCACAATAAAGCTCTGACAGTAGAGATTCTCATGATGGATAAAATCTGTTGAAAATATAAGGATTATAAAACTTCAAAGGATTTATAAATTACAAAGAAGCATGCATTAACGTATGGAAAAACCTAAAAAACATTACACAACTGGTGTACTCAAAGGCTTTATAGATATTAAAAAGGAAATTTGCATTTTCAACTATAAAAACAATTATAAAGCTGTTTATTATTTTTAATTAAGTGAAGATGAAATCATTGACAATGCCTTTTAAATATACTTCAAAATATAGCTAATAACGTCTAAATTTTGAAAACTGTGTTAATCGTGATCAGTAGTGATCAAAATGTTTGTTACTATAGCAATAGACAGCATTATATAGCACATGGTTATTTTATTAACTTGTCTAAATTAAACTATTAACTCTTGTTAACACACCCTGATTATAAAAAAATATTTATCAAGAAAAAAAGGGCATTTTTATGTGAGAAAGATAACACAAAACCTTCAGTTAATTCACTTTCTTAAAATAATTGAAATTTTTATGTGAAACTGAAATCTAGTAATTTCAAAAGTATAGGCTCTTAATTTTAAATAACGTTTTATATTTGAAATACTGCCATGATCTCAATGATATCCTTGCTTGCAATAAATTCAAATCACAAAACAAAAGGAACACCTTTAATACTAAAAATTCAAATTCTCAAAATTATTTTCTCCAGATATATTATTTAAATATCTAAAGTCAATTATAAGCAGCCTTTAATCATATCAAAATAAACAATTAACCAAATGGTATTCAACTTTTTTATGACAATTCCTAAATAAACTGACAATCTTCAACAGGAAATTACTAAAACTGTAATTTAAAACTTGATAATCTGTAGATTTCTAGAGCTGAGCTGGAGGAAACCTGTTATCTCAGTCAAAGTGGGAGTCCCCGTGATCTTTTCCTTTCTTCGTAGGAATCACCTTTCTTGGAGCTAAAAAATAACAGATCCAAAGATTGCAGTAGCTGTGGTGGATGGATTTCTTCCTGCGGAATTTCCCAGTATAACAAAGTGATCTTGGGTCCCACAGGGAATATAGTCAACAATGTTGTAATAACTATGAATGGTGCCAGGTGGGTACTAGACCTATCGGGGGATCACTTTTTAAGTAATAGAAGTGTCTAACCACTATGCTGTACATCTGAAACTAATATTGTATGTCAACAGTAATTGAAAAGGGTGAGGGGGGAAAAAAAGAAAATATTTCCTCTAGTTCATTTGAGTAAAAGAAAAACAAGTTAGTGCCTGTTGGTTAGTCAAACAAAGAAAAAAGGAGTGGTGAAATGCTCCTTAAATTTGTGAAAGATTTCAGTTTCTTAGAGCCTATAGAAAAGGTCCAAAAGGCTAGTTTTATAAATAGAGTCAATTTAATTTCTTTTCTTAACCTCTATAATTATATTCCGCAAAGAAAAGATATTGATAGAAAATGAATACAAATCTTAGGACTTTTGTTCCCAGAATGAAGACACTGAACACATTGCCTTTCCTAATACAGGAAAAAAAGATTCAGACAATAGAAAATACACCCATTCAGGGAAGTCTTAAATTAGAAATAAATCTTGTACTATGACAGAGTTAGTGCCTAAAAGGTATTAGTATCACCCCCTAAAGAGGCTCAAAAAGGCCCTAGATTACATGGAATCATAATTTTTTTACCTAGTAGCAAGTACGTTACAGAATACTTTTTCCAGTCCCTTAAATTAATAAGAGTAGAACTAAGGATCAAAAGTTAGGTCCAAAATTTTTGGCTCAAGTAAATTTTAAACTTACTTTATCAAATCACTGGTTTCCTGTTCACTGTCTTGTGTTGTATCCAAAGAAAAGGCATCTGAGGATTCAGCCGAGTTAGACTCTTGTTCTTCTGCTGGAAATGTCTGGGGTCCCAGGGGGCCACTGAAAATCTCCCCCTCCTTTTTGATGTTTTCCTCATGATGGTCACTGGGATTTCGTAACTCTTTCTCAGTTTTGTCACGGTCATCTTTTAAAGAAGATTGCTTGGCTTCACCAAGAGATGATTTTCCTGAGATATTAAATAAGTTACCAAGAAAATGAAAAAAGCTTTCTTTTGGCTGTCGATCGCTTTCTCCTATTTTGCTATCTGAAGTGGAACTGGAAAGGTCATTTGTCTTTTTAGAATCTTCCTGCAATGGAAGGGTGATTAGCTTCTCAGCATGGTTCCTTTTGTCCTCACTTTGGGGAATCTTTGAAAACAAAATGGAGAATAACAAGCATCATCATTTAAAAAATAACACAGATTAATAACCTATTTATTACATGACACACTCTAAGCTAGACGCCAGGGATACATTTATGAATAAGACTGATGGCTTCTATTCCCTTGGGCAGTTTACAATCTACTGAAGGGCACAGTCAGCACAACTTTAACAAAGATATATATTAAATGTCACCAACGGAGAAGTACAGCACATATGGGAATTCAGACCAGGAGTAACTAGTCTAAATCTGGTGGCAGAGAAAGCAGAGGAAGTACCCTCTGAAGGAGACCTAAAAAGTGACTACGAGGATACTTGTGCATTTTCCTCCCTCCCTTCTCTCCCTCCCTGCTCCACCTTTTCCCTTTTCCCCTTCTGTGTTTAGTGAGGTATCCGTTTCTAAGGAGTTTAATATGACTAGAGGTTAGGTTACAAAATGAGAAGAGTGAGAGTAAATATGGAGAGATAAGGAACAGATCTTGGCAAACCTCATCTGTATTTAAATTTAGACTTATTATTACAGAGCTAATGAACAGTATTTTCAAACATTCAGTACATTAGACAAATAACACCTAAAAAGACCATCATTTCAGCACTGTGTTAACCCATGAAGCTGCCACATTATGCAAAATTGTTCCTCAGGAAGATGAAAGACAGCAATGTGGTACATCAATTCAGAAGGAAAGCCCACCATGACCTCCTCATAGTGAACACAAAGTTCTGATATGTGCATTAATACAAACTGTGGACATTGCTGGGAATTCTTGCAGATGTTAAACACTCCCAGAGGTGCATTTTATTGGCTCGTAAATAAGTACTTAAAAAGCAAACTCATTCACGTATACTCCGTGTGAGGAAAGACTGAGCTGCTATATCAAAGAGCATGCTCACACTCTTCCCTAAGGCTTCATTAGCTTTAGGCTGGTGTGCCAACTCGCCCTGCCCTTCCAAACATGCTCACTCACCTACTTGTAAAAGGAATGTGTGCCTGACAATATGTCAGATGTTATGCTCACCAGTGTTTATGAAAGGAAAGCTCAAAGATGAGCCAGAAAAAGCAGGACACTAAGGTAAAAGCACCTTAGGGCACTGTAGGTTCACAGGACAAAGTTCTGTAAGAAGCTGACCTTGGAAAAGGCAGAAGCACTCTAATTATGGTGTCATTTGTTCACCTTGCTCAGTGTTTTAATCCAAATTCGAAATGGTTTAAAGGAGTGTTCCAGTAACCACTAAAAAAAATTAGCATATGAAAGGCTGAGGAAATGTTTAGACTCCATTATCCCAGAAATCTTATTTCAAGCCAATGATATTTTAAGTTTGTTCCTACCTTAGGTATCAGAAGGTATTTCTGAGTAAACACATAGCATTTTTCTATATGTTAAGACCTTAATATAACTTGTGAGTCTTATAAAATTAGGGCAATGGATTATAAAAGGGAAAATTAAGAGAACAAGGAAATTAAGATAACGTTTTTTAACTATCGATAAAATCTCAAGGCAAATAATTTCTGTCGAAAATAATATTTATTTTAGTACCTCAATTGTTTTTACTTGACAGTTCCCTTTAAAGTATAACAGACTGGTTTCTGAACAAGATACATTTTGCTAAACTAATGAAAGCCTTCACATTTAACCTTTTTAGAGTTATATATATAATTTTTTTAAAAATCACTGGTTTCTCCTTCCCTTCAATTTACAGCTTCTTTGCTTTTCCAGAATTCCTGTATCTTCAGCTTACCAAAGAGTTTTTTCAGTTTCCTAAAATGTCTTAGTTGCTTACTTTTTCCCTAATAATCTGAGAAATTTTTATCAGTAATTAAAATATCCTCAACCAGAAAAAAGTATCTAAATTTAGAAACAAAAACTAGTAGAAAAGAACACTGATATTCAAAGTAAACACAATAAATTATGTATTTACATAATTAAAACTTTTAAGTTTCCTCTAAAACAGCTGCTCTTTGCCCTCAGCTTAAACGACAATAAAGTTCAGCCTGCCACAAACCACGGCCAATGTTGCTTGCCAACCAGGCTATCTGCCACTGTTCCAACAAGCAAGTAGAATAAAGTACTCATGATTCAAGCAAATGCTGGCAGAATATTGATTCCAGTTGTTCTGAAAGATGTTGATATTCTGCAAATAAAATATAAAGGCTACTGATATATATAAAGGAGACATACACATCTTAGGAATTTAACTTTTTTCCCTTCATATTCAATATGTTATTATGTAGTACCCTTATGTTCAAATTCATCCATCCATCTGTTCTCCTTGCTCTGTGACCAAAACAGGGAAATACAGAAAAACATTAGCTATACTGATAAGAAAGCTGTGATTTCAAGGAGTTCACTGTCCAGTAAGATACTCAACATTATACCATTGTGTGGGGCTTACAGGAGGTATGTGCACAATGGAGGACACAGGTAACCTGACTTGGGATGGGGAGAATCTACCACAGAGAGGAGGTTAACAACTGAGCTTGCTCCCGAGGGGTAAGAATAGCGTTCTAGACAAATAATAGCATATACAAAGACACAACAGTGTAAAATACTGTTTATTATGGCAGAGGTATGGCTGAAGGAGACTGGGGCACAGAGGATAGAGAATGAGGCTGATAAGATGACCAATCAGTGACAAGATGACCAATCAGAAGTGGCAGGTGACCGGTAACAAAGTCATACAAGAATAAATTTCTAAATGGGGCAACTATTTGAGTAGTTAAGCCCAAAATTTAGGGCTTAACTAAATGGGAAATAGAAGAGATGAGATTAGGGCCTTTGTGGGGATGGGGTGAGGGGGAAGGGCAACAAACTATTTAGATATCAAACGTTAAATTTTTGGTTCCCTGGTGATGCACAACTGGTAAGAAGTCAGAAGCATAGTTTAAGAATGCAATCTGGCAATACACAGTGTGTGAGGAGGAAAAGGGGGACCAACCAAAGAGCCCTAGGGCAAAAAGATTAAAAGGCAGACACAAAGAAGAGAAGAAATCAGAGAGACAAAGAAGGCCAAAACCAAACTAGGTCATCCCCTCTAGAATACTGGTCTCCAAAGTCAAAAGGCCAAAATAATCCCCTCCCCCCCCCCCCCAAAAAAAAAAAAAAAAAAACAAAGGAAGTAAATACCAAATGCCCTTGCAAAGCCAGGAAAAGTGAAGATCTTCTCTCTGGTCTTCTGAAATGTCAGGCACACTCCCATGGGGAGCTGTGTGTTTACTTTTCTCTCTGCTTAGAATGTTCTTCCCCTAGACAGCTATATGACTCGCTGCCCCTCACCTCCTTCAGACCTGTACTTAAAAGTCTCTTCATTGGAAGTGTGCCAGGCCACCTTATCTAAAAGAATAAACTCCACTCTGAATCTACCTAGATTCCTTCTCTGCTTTTTCTTCTTTGTATTTGTCAGTATCAAATACACACACATATGCACACATGCTCAAATTATTTAATATTTGCTTCTTCTTCAAGAAAGTAAAAGCCACAAATACAAAGATTTTTGTCTGTTTTAATCATTGCAGTATCTCTAGTACCTTGAAATGTGCCTGACAATAAGAGCCAAACATGCTCAAATATTTTTTGGATTAGTGAATGAGGAGTATAGCGAAGCCCTAGGAATGCAGGAGAGATTGTCATAACAGCTGAGGAATTTGTGAATACAGCCCCCAACTCAAGCTGTTAAGCAGTGAGTTGATAGATAGGAAAAAAAGCAGTGAGCAGATAGCAAGGAAACAAGAACAGTCGCAAACAGAAGGGAACATTTTTGAGAGATTTTTAAATTAGGAAAAAAACACCTAAGGCAAAAGTTTAAGGTCCAAGACAGAAGAAACTGGCTTTTGTTTCTGTTTTGTGGATCAGCTCTACACCTGTTGGAAAGGGAATGATGGCTGCACAAGAGGGAAGAATGGCAGGTTCCAGAAAGAAAAGCAGAAGGAGATGATGAGCTAGAGAGCGGAGTAGTTTCTAGTCCTTCTAATGAAGGGAAAATTAGAGCCTTGGAGAGGAGCAGGGACATTTCCTCTTCCAAGTAAGGCAGGAAGGAAGAGCCTAAAACCTAAGCGATTCTGCAAGCAGAGAGGACAATGAGCAAGGTCCAACAAGTAGCCCTGACCTTAATATAGTCAGAGCAGAGGGATGCAGAGGTGGCACTGAGACTAGGGCTCCCTAAATAGAGCAGACTCAGAAGAGTGTTTCTGGGAAATGCACCAATAGGCTGAAACAAGGTGTACTAAGTAGCAGTTAGGGTCAATGTAAACTTTAAAACATTTTTTCATTCAGTAAACAGTGAACAGCAAGGTACTAGGTGCTCAGATGCAAAAGTGAAAAAAACACACCCAAAGCCCTGCTTTCACAGAGCCTACACTCTGGTGATGTAAGAACTGATCTGTGGGGTCTAATTGGCATTAGCTTGTCATCAGTGCAAGTCACCTATAGCAGGTGGCAGGTGCTGTCTCAAGATGGTGACTGGCACAGCGGAGCAAGTCAAGAAGACCAAGGGGTAAAGACTATAGTAAAAAAAAGTATTGAGTGGAAAATAGGGAAGGGTCAGGTGACTCTTCCTTTACTGTCTCAAGCACCCAGCTTGGTCATCTTTTTACCTCAAGCTTCACCTTTACTGCACATAGTAAGGATGATCCTTCAGATCACCCTGACCCCGCCCCATCCCCAATTCCTTAGCACCCTTAACTCCAATCACCTCCACTTTCACTCTGCCTGTCCCTTGGGCTAACGCTGTCTCTACCCTAACCACTCTGCTAATTCCTCCACCAGAGAGCCACTTGATAATCCTTGATGTCTCATCAAGAACCTCAGTTCTATATTTGCTCCTCTGTAAGCCCACCATCCAAAAGTGTTATGTACAGAGACGACCTTCTCCTCTCTCTTCACTATCAACCTCCTTAAACAGGAGTTATCAACCCTTACCATATTTCTTTCCTCCCACTCACTCCTTAAGTCTCTGCAAGCTGGCTTCCTCCCCAGTCATGCTCTAACCACGCTCTCTCAGAGACACTGTCTCACTTGATAATTCAGTGTATATTTTTTCTGTCCTGATCTTATATGATGTATCTGCAGAATATGAGACTAAATTTCTTCCTGAAGACCAGTCTTCCTTTGACTTGCATGACATCACTCTGAGGTTTCCCTTCTTCTCCTCCGAAT
This sequence comes from Pteropus medius, assembly GCF_902729225.1. Classification (NCBI taxonomy): domain Eukaryota; kingdom Metazoa; phylum Chordata; class Mammalia; order Chiroptera; family Pteropodidae; genus Pteropus; species Pteropus medius. The sequence goes on along the minus strand of NW_024348082.1, from coordinate 1,318,091 downwards.
ACTCTCTCCACCTCCAAGTTCACATCCTAGCCATCCCTTATATGTCATATTTCTCTGATTTCCAGACTAGTCCTGATTTACCTTCATAATCTTCTTATGAGATCTTATTCTTCACAGATCATTCCCAGATTTGTACTCTCAGTTCAGACTGTACATCCAACTATCAACCAGACATTCATGTCCACCTGGATGCTTCCTGGAACCTCAAACTCAGTACATCCCAAATGGAACTTGACCATGCTATGTCTCTATTCTTCCACTTTCTGTAAACTATAACATTCTCAATTATTTAAAAAAATCATATGAAACATTAAGACACCACAGCCTCTCCCCAGAATACTGCCAGCATTGACTTACACTGTTTTCTTGCTTCCACCCCTACCGTACCCAAGTCTATTCTCCAGACAAAGCCAAGACAAGCTTTGAGCATTCAAATTTGATCATCCTTAAAGGTCTCCAGTGGCCATGCGCTGCCATCTGGATAAAATCCCAACTCTCCAGCATGGCATTCTGGAGAGGTCTTGCTGGGTCTAGCTCCTGCATCCTTCTCCAATTTCACCTCCTGCCACTCACTGTAGTTGCAATGTCTAATGTCATCATATGTACTTTCATTCTTTCTCCCTCTCCTCACTCCTTCTCTCTCTGACCACAGTATGTTTTTGCACAGTGTTATTCCCACTGCTGAGACCACTGTCTCTTGCCCTCATTACCTGGGAAATTCTTAACTAAACCTCAAGCTTTTATTCAGAATGGAAATTGCCTATATATGTTCTTCCAATGGACAGCCCTAACATCTTTTGTTTTCCCTGTCATTACAAGGTGAAGGCAAACGATTTCATATGCTTTCATCATGAGGACTATTACCTAAAATTATTAAGTTACTAAAATCTAGCATTCATATACAAAAACCAGCTGCTTACTAGGTCATCTGGCCACAACACATTACTTGGCAAATCTGCTGCCAGTATTTGAAATTTCACTACCAATTCTTGAAATTGCCTCAATTTTGAGGAAAATACTTATCAGTTTATCACTGATATCTTGAGTTAACCATAAGTGGTGCTAAAATTTTAAATAAATATCGCTATTTACCTTTATCATAATGGATTTAGTTTGTGGTGGGTTGTCTAACTCCATACAGATTACTGACACATATTAGCATCACAATATTTTTCAATAAATGAATTTTACCACTAACGTTAAGGAGCAAAGATGGGCTATTATATCTTATTGTTAAAGTAATTCTGCTTGAAAGATAACATTATATTTTTATCATGGACTTATTTTTCCACTAAAAAATTAGAGCAGGCAAGCAGGTTGGTCATCAACCTAAGCTAGTCATTGTTTAACATAACAAAAAATTACCTGCAACTTTTATTTCATGACACACCAGTACTGTGATTGGTTCTGAGATGTCTTAGATAACTTGTTACTAAAATTCATTAAAAGCTGAAATCTCACTTTTTGAAAGTGCTCTAAGAATGTAATCAAGATTATATGTCTGTGATGTTACTGTTTTTCATTCCCATGTAATTTCTGACAAAGGGATGTAGTTACATATAGTGTACTAAATAAGTGCCTTTAACCACAGAGGCGACTCAAGAGAGTGATCTATCATATGTGTCAGAGAAAAAATAAGGGGTAAAAATTGCTAATCTAAATAAGAAAATCTGAGCTATATAGTAGCAATGGGTATGCACAGGGCTGCTGATGGGCTGTGGCACAATGGAGAGGAAAACGAAACGGCAGAATCATTCCCAGAGGTCAAGATTGGGTGACCTGTGGCACATTTGAGCAGGATAGGCAACACAGAAAAAAAAAAGGAAGTTAAGATAAAAAGCCATTCCTTTCTGTTATGGTATGAAGACTTCTCCAATGAAAACACTGGGCCAGAATAATAAATGTTTTTAATTCTATGACAGCTTTTTGAGCCCCTTCTCATGTTCTCAAATTAGTATCTGGTACTCATGGAAGCAATATTTACTCATAAAAACCTAGAGTATGTACATGACCCCTTCATATTCAGTTTCCATTTTGATAAAATACTCCATCTTACCGCAAAGTAAGACCATTCTAGGTCTATGATAGGTTGGCGTTGCTGAAAATCAAACCAGATACAATACATTCAACGCCTAAGTCCTCTTGAGACATCAAGGCCCCAGTCTGGCACCAGCCGCACTGATAGGCTTAATCCATGGCTGTCTCTTTCGTCATCTAGACTGCAGAGCGACACACAGTACAATCTCCATTTCAGGCACTATGATAGCACTCAGTCTTTATGAAAGCAATCAGGGGTTGGGAATTCTTGACTTCTAGCTAAAGTTCAATACGTATACCTTCATGTATGCCTTCTTTTCAGATGTTATGGAGAATCAATGTTTCTAATATCTGATTTCTATCCTATTCACCCAGAAAAAATCAGCACGATTCTCAAGCAAAGATTTCTAAGTTTCAGCTAGACTTTATATGGCAAGAAGGCAATTTTTCCTGTGTACCTACTCTGTGTCAGGCATAGTGCAGTGCTGTACATGTTACCTCGGTTAATTCAAAAACAGTTCTGTGAAATAAGGATTGGACATGCCCAACTACAAATCAACAAACCAAAGTTCTGAAAGGTTGAGTAAATTTTCCAAGGTTACAAAGCTACCACATGGAGATCTGGGATTTAAGCCCAGATATGTCTAATTCCAAAGACAGTGTTCTTTCCATCATTGCACATATAATTTTAAAACTGTTCCAAAAAGGTACCATGGTAGACAGAGAACAGTGGCTGACTGTGAGGCTCCAGGCAATTCATTCCGGTCTTCAACGGGGGAGCTTTGCTTTAATCTGTTTATACACAAGGTTCCCAGAACAATTATATTTGAAAATTTTTTTTTAAAAGTTGCTGTTTGAAAAAGAAAAATGTGAAAATCCCTACCTTAAATTTATGTCATATTACTGCTATTACTCGTACCACTGAGAAAAAAGGACAGCAAGCATTTATTAGCATTTATTATGGTCATAATTTATTTTTTAAATTAGTTCAGTAAAAAATTTTCCCCTAACCAAGAGAATATTTAATGTATTTAAATTTGACTATCATTTTACCTCTGGCTGAGAAAGAGTTGAAAAAGTCTAACAAGAAAAAAATAGTTACAGAAATTAAAATATGGATAGATGAACAAATTTAATATGTTCATCTTACTAAATAGTATTGTATTCTCAATAAAGGCATTAATGTAAAGAACAATTAGTGATGATTTTTCTCCAGTGAGATAATCTTGGGGAACAATTCTTCCATTTTTATATATCAATAAACAGTGGCAACAAATAAAAAATGTGTGGTTCTTTGTAGTAAATGACTTACGGTAAGATTAAAAATAAGTGTTCTGAATCATAAATAACTAACAGTGATGTGCACTAGACTGATACGCCTTGATTATCCATTGGAACATTATAGGCATATACCAACCACTGCCTTTTATAAGATGCCAGAACATTCATCAAAGTTGTACTATTAGTTTTGGACAACAATTCTAAAATGGAACAAGAGTTAAATTTTATATAAAGCAGATGCTGACCTATTGTGAACAAGCCTAATAATCATCTTATTATTTAGACCTGGGTTGGAGAATCTATAACCTATAATCTAGATTTAATTCATTTTATTTAACTCATGACTCAATTCTGAAAACAGACTTACTACCATAGCTCTTTTAATTTAATAGGATTTCTTTTCGGTAAATTTAGTTTCTGAAAACATCTTAAAAATTAAGTTCACTAACGAGAAGCATTCTGGCATAGAACTGCTTATGAATTCTCTTGCCTCTTCTCACTAAGTGTGAGTTTTGTCAAGTGAGACAATCTCTGAGATTCACTTTCTTCAACTATAAAGAGATTAAAATTCTGATTATCACTGTAAACCACACACATTGATTTCATCTCTTGTATAAAACACTCTAAAATGACACTAATGGAATTTTTTTTTCCTAAGTTATAAATACAAAGCGATGAAGAGGGTACAGATTAGAGGATAAGAATTTTCAGAAGGGTTTAGAAGGCAAAGGCAGATGGAGGCACAGTAATTGACCAGAGAAAGCTGCTACCCTCATGTCTGCAATGGGAAACTCTGCTCATAAGGCAAACAATCCACCCCACGGACAACCTGAAAAAGCTCTGAGAACCCTAGGTACCATTTAGGGCAGTGTAAGACAAGGGATTAAAAGTGAGGAATATGGTTAAAACCCTCCAAATGGAGTACTTGAGCCCCAGGGCTCTTCCCCCATCGCAAGCAGTTAAATGATCCTTCCAACCTTCTACCACTTCCACCTCTCAACCAAATACAGAGAGAACATCTCTGAAGATATTGATACTTTTGGACAGACTGAATTTGAGGTAACAAAGGCCATCATCCATATGGAAATGTCTGAAACATCGACAATCGAGTCTAGAGCTCAAGAGGGATGGGAGGTAGGGATCTAAGAGCCAAAAAATGAAGCAATAAGATTGAAAGGATTACTTCAGAGGACTGACGCTGAGAAGGGCTAAAGGCTTTGAGAAACATCTATAAGAAAAGTAATTTAGCCAGAAGAGAATCAGAGAAGGAAACAGGAAGAAATGGCCAGAGGCAAAAATTGAAACAAGAAAGTACAATATCATGGAAACGAAGATAAAAAAGAAAATTTCTGGAAAGGAGACAAGACTTAAAAAATCAAGTATCCCAAATGATTAAATAAGAACTAAGAAAAGGTCATTGAATGTGGTTAGCAAAAAGTCACCCATTTCATGGAAGGACCTTCACTCATTTAACAACTACTTATTGAGTCTTTATGACATGCATTCCACTCACAATATTAGGTTTCCCATGCCTGAGGGAACTAGGAGAGAGACAGGAGTCAGATGAGAAAGCATTAAGAATTAAACAGTGATTCTGACAGACTTTCTTAAGTAATTTTGGGGTAAAAGGTAGGAGTGAAGTGAAATGACATACTGAAAGGAAGCCAGACCCACAAAAAGAAAAACCAAATTGTGTTTTAATTTTATGTATTTAGAAAGAAACAGAACAAGCCAGTGAAATGGAGGGATGAACACAGTCAAAGCAAGGTCCAAGAAAAAGCAGGTAGTAAGAGACAAATATCATTTGCCAGGGACTTTAGGGAGTTTAGTCTTGAAAGAGAGAAAGGGTTGGATATTCTTCTGAAGTAGGTAGAAGGGAGCAAGGCATTATAACATGCCTTCCTCTCTTAAATAACAATAGACATGAATGAAGCAAGAGTCTAAGGCTACAACAGAAGACCGCATAGAAAAATAAAGGTAGAATGTGGACTAAATAACTGGAAGTTTTGCCAGCTAGATATAAAAACCATACAAAAACATATTACAGAGTCTACAGCCATGCCACCCTGAACACACCTGATCCCATCTGATCTTGGAAAGTAAGCAGGGTCGGGCTTGGTTAGTACTTGGATGGAAGACCACCTAGGAAGACTAGGTGCTGCAGGCATGTAAAAAAAAAAAAAAAAAAAAATATATATATATATATGTATATATGTTTATGTACACATATATACATTATGGTAAAATGGTGGATGCAAGTGTTAGAAACAGCTACCAATGTTAGCAAAACAACAAAATTTGTAGTCATGTGCTGCATAACATTTTTGTCAACAATGGACCATGTGTATGACAGTGGTCCCATAAGATAATGGAGCTGAAAAATTCCTATCGCCTAGAGGCATAGCCCTCATAATGTTGTGGTGCAAGGCATTACTCAGCTGTTTGTGGTGATGCTGCTATAAACAAACCTACTGTGTTGCTGGTTATATAAACACAAAGCACATATAATTATGTACAATACATAATATTTAATAATAGTAAATGACTATATCACCAGTTTATGTATTTACTATATTTTTATTGTTAAAGTGTACTCTTTCTACTTATAAAAAAAGAAAGGTTGCTGAAAACAGTATACCGTGTTATTAAACCAGCAGCAACCTCATACATCTGGTGTTTACTGAGTCTCCTGATTGCATCGTCTTCTCTTGTGCTTGATTTAATCTCACATTGTTTTGTACAGTAAGATGCTGTACGGGCTTGCAGCCTAGAAGAAATAGGCCACACCATACAGCCTAGGTGTGCAGAAGGCTATATCATCTAGGTTTGATGTTCGAAAATGACAAAAATCACCTAATGAAGCATTTCTCAGAATGTAACCTCTGTTAAGTGGCACATGATTGTATAGTATATAATGTTAAGTGGCACATGATTGTATAGTATATAAGTGATATTTTAAGAGCTAAGAATCTAATGACAGTCAAAGATATTATAAAGCGTCTATACTCGCTAGTTGTTTGAAAAATAATTAATTTTTGCAGCTTAAACTCATAACCAATCTTCAACATCTTGATTTGGTATCTCAAAGACAAATACAAAAAGAAATGTATAAGAATATTTGTTATATATAAGCCTGTTAGTTTTCAGACTCAAGAGGAAAACTACATTTTTCTTATCACAGATGGCATTATTATCAAATTCAGGTTAATAAGATGGAAGCATGGCAAAAATATCACATTACAGTAGAGTGCTATGTTTCAGAAAACTTCATTAGAAAGAAAACAAATGCATGTTTTATGACACCTGCTAAATATAGAAAACTTAAATCAAGACTATTTAAAATACAAACTCATAAATATTGTTGCTAATCCCTTCTCCCCGTCCCCAAGTTACGAGGCTGACAATTCTAAATACCTATTTTTGATGCCTGACAGCAAAAGGTCTCTGAAGAAATCCTACCAGTAGTTTCCAAAAGATAAAAAAAAGGTTACATGAGCCAAAATGCTCAGGCTGCCCCAGTTAGACTGCCATGGTGCCCTTTCTAGTACAAGCTAACTGGACTGCCCATGTGTAATTAATCCTATAGGCCTCAAATCATAAGAAAAACAGTCTCATGACTGTGAGCCATATTAATTTAGGGACCCAGATCCCAAACTGAAATTACCTTGGACACTCGAAACAAGATATTAAGAATGGATGGAAAAAGATAATCATGACGACTCAGCCACTATATTTGTCCATCATTTATATTTAGTGAATCTACAAAGATGAGACTTTCTAAATGAAATCTCTGCATGCAGAAAGTAACGCTACTGGAAATTAAAGTCTCAAGGACAAGTTTGAATACTGAAAGTTTTTTACGGTGAGATTACAGGTGAAGTACACTATCAGTTACAAGCCGAGTAGAGAACCAAGTGTAGACCAAAAGAGGAGAAGGGAACAAAGAAGGTTTAGTAAAGATCACGAGTGGGTACACAGGCAATGAGAGATTAAGAGAGAGAATGACAGGAGCTGGCAGCTAAAGAAACTTCGAAGGTTGAGATCTCACAAGTAACATACTTTCTGTGAAGCAATTCATGAGCAAGGTTATATGCATAGCATTACACATGAAAATCTTGAAGTAAGGCAACTTGAGACATGTAGAAACTGAAGGAGAAAGCTACAGAGCTCATGCAGTGATACACCAGCAGGCTGGCTAACAACTGGCTGCAAAAGAGAAGGTTCAAGATGTTATAAAACCTGGGAGCAGGATTTTGTAGCCAAACTCACAAAGGAATAAAGAAAGATGAAAGGAAATAATGATTTTTTTCTTTCAATAAAGTTTTTTTTTTTTTTAATCAGGCCCTGATTTTCTTTCTAAAAAATATTTATATTGTTTACACTGATAGGAGAGGCAGGACCAAAAAATGAAAACAGCTTTATCTTGACCATATTTAATGCCTCTGAACCTAATATAATATTTAAAAGTGCGCCATATCAGTAATGACAAATTCAGATGACTTTTTGGTCCTTCCACTGACCAAGCTAACTTACCCTGAAATTCCTGGAAGGTACAAGCTTTCTCTTTGTTACAAATCATGTAAAAAGAAAGTAACTCAGACCAAAGTCTATGAATGTAGGACAGCTACCAAAACTTGATCACATATCTGGCCTCACATCATCAAACAACACGAACATCTAATTTACAGAAAATCATTTATGAGTAAAAAGACATGTTACGAGGTTTAGTGATTTTCAAGGGTTTTTAACCACACTTATCAGTAACTAGGTAGGTGTGTAGCTTATACACTTTTCATGCTTGTCCTGTAGACGCAAAGAAAGCCAGTTCATATATGAGCTAACCAAACATATCATTGGATACTAATGACATGCAAGAACCTGTTATTAACTTCTACCCCCAAAAGCACTATTAGTTGTCAGCGGCATCTGAGAAAAGTCTACATATATCAAAGAACTTCCTAGGGAAAAAGAGACTGTGGAGGTAAGGTAATCCAATTTACAGATTAAAAAACTAAGGCACAAAGAAGTTAAATGCCTCAGCTGAAGGCCACACGAAGGACAAGTTGGTGAGTGGCCAAACTGGGATAAGAATACCACACCCTCTCAACTCTCTCAGTGCCTTTCTCATCCCACCTCCACCCACCAGCCCCCCAAACTCAAGATGCAAATGTCTGACATTGCTGATCTGGATTTCCACATAAAGTAATAATATGGTGCTTTTTCTGGAATGTAAAATAGATGACAGAATCTAAAAGAATGAACAGAAATCAAGAAAAATATTTGCTTAATATAAAATAATATTTAAAACTGTACCTTTACTGCTTCTGATGAAAGTACATTTTCCTTTTTCTGAATTGTGCTCAAGGGCTCATTTTCAACACTGAAAAATAAAAACCAGTTTCTTTTGAAATTAAAATAGAATTATTAAAATCATACACAGTTTTTGTGTTTAAAGCAAAAATTGACAGGTCCTTTACCTGCAATGCTCAAGAGATTAATAAACAAAATGTTCGAATATGCTGACTTGAAAAACACATTAAAAAATGTTCATCCAGAAAAGGGCAGGGATTAAGATGTACAAATTGCCAGTTATAAAAAAAAAAAAGCCACAGACATGTAAAGTACAGCATAGGGAATGTAGTAAATAATTTTGCAATAATTATGTGTCAGATGGATACCAGAATTATCAGGGGGATGACTTCATTAGTTATATAAATGTCTAAACACTATATTGTACACTTGAAACTAATATAATTTTGTATGTCGACTGTAACTGAAAAATTTTTTAAATGCTCATCCAGGCTTCAGAAGTTTTTGTTGAGTCCACTGTGTTATATTTTCTTGTGTTGATAATCAGCATCACAGTAATGATGCACTTGAATAAAGGGGCACTGATGTACAACTATTTAACATACTAGCTTTTATTTATATTGAGATTCTACATACTCTGATCTTTTTAATGCCTACGCTGAGTGTTATTTGGAATAACTTCTACTTGGAAAAATTTTTATAAACATAGAGGGTCATCTAGCAAGTTTGAGGAATACTCAAAGTAGATGCAGGCTTATCTAGCCCCAGGTGTGCTCCAGATGGCACCCTAAGAATCTAATTTCCCAGACAGTCAATTCTAATTGTTTTGTCTGGATTCCCTTCACAGATGCCCTATAAAAATGGCATAATAAACTACTTTGCCTATTAGACATTTCAGCTCTAAAATTTATATTTCTATGTTCATGTTACCTTATTTTCATACTTTCATAATCCTAGATAAATTGAGTAGCTCTACTCTAAAAAGTATCATGACTGTCTTGATATATTGGGGATTGTGCTTGGCCCTGAGGATCTATGAACTAGTAGGTCAGGGGCTTTGTAAAACTCAAGCTAGTAGGTGAGACTGATATATAAACAAATACTTCAGTTTAGTACAAGTTATAAGTGCTGAATGAACAAAAACTATGGAGCACAGAGGAATCAAGGAACAGCAATGCTGCCTGCTCAGCAAGGTGCCCACAGAGGAGGTACAAAGGCAGGAGGTAATACAGAATATGGCATTCTCAGTAAATCACGTTTTGTTTTTAATATAAGACTGGAGCACAGGAACTTGTGACAGGCAGAGGTAATTCAGCTAAAGATGAGAATGAGACTAGAGGTTAGTGGATGCCAGACTATGAAGAACCTGCCTGGCCTGTTATAGAATTTGATCTTTGTCCTACTAGCATTTAGGCAACAGACAAGCATAAAGCAGAAGGATGACAAAGCGGGGAAAAACATCTGGAATCATGGAACTTGGTGGCAGAGGGAATTGAAAGAAGATGGTTAATAGCTTCAGATCAGATAAAGGCCACCCAAAGCAAATGGGATGGACGTGATTTATGCTAAATTTTCCTTTCATCAAATCCAGTTCAATTATGCAGAGTATCCAAGAAACCAATGGCAATGATCAAAAGACAAAGGCAGAAAGATTATGAATACCTGGAAAATAAAATGGATTAAAATTTCATTAAGTAAGTCTCAGACTCTATACAGAAATAGGTAGACCATCAAGATATAGTCATGCTCTTAAGTCTTTTAAAATGTCAGTAAGAAAAGCAAGCATGTAAACAAGACACATATATTAAGTGTGTGTTTAACACATGGAAATTCTATGAGGAGAAATGAGTGACAAAAGTAGAAAATAATATTGTACAATATAGAATTGTAACCTATATACATATGCATAGCTAAAAAATAAGAATGTCTCAAATGGTTGTTATTTCTGAAGTAAGTGGATTCTTATTTCTTTTTCTTTTCTATTTTGCCAGCCTTATCTTTTGCCACAAGGTTGTTTATAATTCAGTTTGTTTAATTAAATGTCAACTGACAGTGGTCTCCTTAATCTAAATCAAAGAAAAGAGACCAGGCAAAATGCATGCAAAAAGAGCCTGTAATAAAAATTTGGGGTATAATCAAGAATAATTCTGACCTTGATGATTTTATAAGTGTATTCTCTAACTACAATCTATTTTGAATGACCTACCTAAAATTTATCTACAATCATTTTAGTCTTCTAGTTTTTGCTTTAAGATTCCTAAAATTTTAGATTTTAGAGTATTTATAGAGCTTCCTATAAACTTACTGCCTTAGTGAGATTGTTAATGAAAATGATAAAAGTTTCTTTTCCAATATAAAAGCTCTGCAAAAAATGTAGCTCTGCATTAAGGCAGAACTCTGTATTTTCAAGTAGCTATTAATTACTTCCATGCTAAAAACATACCAAATGCCAGAAAAACACCGTTGTGTAAGTTGGCACATAAGTACATTGTATTGAGCAAACTGAAAAGTTTAAAGCTGAAATCACAAGAAATACCTGACACTTCATAAAACTTTCTAAAATACATATCTTATGTTTAAGTTTCATGAATCTTATTGCTAAACAAAAATTTCAAAATGTGTTGAGCTTTAAAGCAAACATATTTGAAAATTTTGGTTTAGCTATAAAAATCACTGTTTCAATGAAAACTTTCCCCACTTCTTTTCTAGATTACTAGAGTCGCTTCTAAATTGGTCTCTGGTATCTTTGGGATTGCTCTGCTTCAATCTATTCTTCCTGGTCAGTTACCATTAATCTGATCATGATATTCTCCTATTAGCAAAAATATTTCAGCAATTCTCTTATCAGCTGATGAATAAAATGAAATTTCTTAGTATAGATAACTGGCCCTAGATATATCTGTTTCATAGAACCATTTCCCATTCTTAGAATATGCCATGTTCATATGCCAGCAAACCACTTTCTTCTCCTGCCCGTAATACCCTTCCCCACCCTACCCTGCCCAACTTTTAATCCTAAACAATTTAGTTTTACCTTAACTTGTATTTCTTTTGTGCTCCCACTGCACCCAGCAGTATGCCTCATACATTTCTGTTCTTTAACACAATGGCTGGTTGTCCATTTGTCTAAGTAGAATTCGAACCCATTAAATTCAGAAACTACATCATTCATATCTGTATCCCAGAGCCCATCATTGTGCTTGGCACTGTGAAGGTACTCAAATATCATTTGTTAAATGAATAAATAGATAATCGGTATCAAATAGTTTCTCCATTTGTGCCTGCTTACCTTAAACAGAAAACACTCTTTCGTTGGGAAACAATGTAATGGTACACGATACTTTTTTCTTAACAAAGTAGTACACACGTGTATACACATACACACACACACGTCTCTTGAAAGAATATACCATTCGCTTTCATTCTGCATCATCTTTCTCTAAAGGTTTAAGGACAAAGTGGGGCTGAGGGAAGAAAAGTACTCAACAGGGACAAGGTCATTTCGAGTTAATTAAAAAAAACAAAACACCAAAAAATTAGAATGGAGTAAAGATACTCAAAACACAATGAATTCTTAGATAATAGCTCAGTAAGAAAAAAAATTAACAGAAGAGACTCAAAAGGTTTGGAGTGTTACTCTGAAAAATACAAGAGAAAGAGAAACATGTTCAAATTCAGACAATCTCATACCGTATGAAAGATGCCAAGCTGTTCCGATTCTCACAATTTTACCCCCTTTGGGACCTGGGAATAGTTTAATAGCAGTATTTTTAGAAGGCACACATTTTGCTCATGGCAGGGAGTAAGGGCTAGGCACAAATAAAACTACCTTGCATTTCTAAATACCCTCATCTATTTAGCTAACATAAGTTTGAAAATTAATCTTTCAAAATAGCCCAGCTAAATATCAAGGTCGAAGTAACACAAAAGCTCCTCAGTTTTCAAGCAACCATATTTAGACTGTAGCTGAAAACCACGAATCCAACATACAGCCATAAAGCATGTACTTACTTTATGCCAGACATAAAACAAACCTCTGGGCCATTAAAAAAAAAAAAAAAAAGAGCACATTAACATTCTAGAGTTCAAATAATTTACACAGAAGAGAGTTCCTATCCTGTTGCTTAAGACATACTCTTAGTTTTTATTAAATTCTAACAGGATTCCATAACTCAAGCAGATAAGCAGCAGAAAAAAAGCACAAGTACATACAGTCACTCACCAGGTATGTACTGCATACTTGGTGCTAGGGGTGGAGCAGTGAACATACCATACAAGATCCTCACCCTTATACCTTCAGAACCCCTTTCTAGATGCACCACAATCATCTGGGCAATTGTGTTTCTGAAACAGATTCTGGGGCCTGATGGTCAAGGATTGGAATTGGAGTGAGGCCCAGGAATCTACATTTTCAACAACCGACTCTCCCTTACCTAGACCGCTCTGATGCAGGTGGCCTGCAAACCACATTCTTGATAATCTGGTCCAACAGACTCTATATTCAGCTGAAACCAACAACTGAAAGTTGTACAGGGAAGAGAAGGATCTGATCAGAAGGCTCTCTACTTAATATTTCAATGTGTTAAGTAAGTGTTGCTACTTAAAGGCTCTGTAGAGTCTACAGCCATGCCACCCTGACCACGTCCAATCCCATCTGATCTCGGAAGCTAAGCAGGGTCGGGCCTGCTTAGTACTTGGATGGGAGACCACCTAGGAAGACCAGTTGCTGTATTCATTTTAAGAAGAATGCTCTGTAGATATCAATTATTTAGAAAACTCACTCCTGTGGAACATGACCAATTTTCCAACACTGATGCCAGACAGAGCTCCTGGCCCCGGCAGAGTTGTGGCCCCAATGAGCACACTGAGCATCATAAATACAGACTGGGACCGACAAGAAAAACTCCCCTTCTTTCAGTGCCTACCACAAATTGAAGCACAGGAATGCTGCTGGGTAAGAATGCAACTTCCAACGTGGTCAATGAGAGACAAGTAGGAACAGTGCATATACTGTGTTCAGAGGACAGGGCTAGAAACACAGTGAAGAAAACTAAAGCTCCTCACTACTCCTCCTCCTGGAACACAGCTTCTAGGGACTGCCTCCTACTCTGCCTTTTCTCTCTCACATCATTACTGTGGCTGCATCAGAAAAATCTGGACATATTAAAGAAATGAATACAAATTCTGTAACTGCCTTCCAGATGCTTGCCCACTTCTCTATGAAGACGGGAGTCTGATTTCTTGCCATTTCCAGAAAGGAAGCAATCTTTTATGCTGATGACATCACTAGCAGGAATTCTGGGCATCCCTAAACACAAGGTCTCTTAACAGAAGGTTGTCTCTGATTTGGGAATATCCTGACATCTAAATGGTCCCCCCCAGTCCACTGTCCACAGGGTCTTTCCACCAATCCTAGGGTCTTCTCTGAAGGAGTTCTCTCCTTCCTCTCCATCCCGCTCAGCTTGATGCTGCCTGAAATTATCTTCCTACTCTAGACTTTCCCTTCCACTGTACAAGTGTGGTCTGCAGTAGAGGAACTGGCAATATTGCTAAAGACAGGAAAGGAGATCAGGGCAAATCTCCCCATCATGTTCTCCTCCTCCACTAACAGAGAACTCTGCTGTTTCCAGAGGCCTGGTCCACTAAGCAGCATCTCTCTCTATAGCAACTTCATTAGGCTTCCCTTCCTGGCATGTTGCTTCTCAGCTCGAGCCCACCTGACACAACTTCTGTAAGCAGACAGAATCTGGCCTTCCTTTGAAATGTGATCAGATCATACTGAAGTAAAGTCTTCCAAGTGAGACTTTACCTTGAAGGACTAAATTTTAAAAACATGGAACAAGAAGGGGTCTTTTACCTACCACTCCCTTTCCCACTGTCGTTAGCAAGATGCTTTGCAAAAACTCAAAATAGACACATGTCTGTTTTAGGGACAGCACCTCAGAGACCAAATGTACCTTTCTGGATCTGATTTTTCAAACATGTAAATTGAAAAAAATCTCTGCCAGATCTAAAATCCCGTATGATCCTCCAATAACAGGGTCTGTGGATTTAGAAATAGGAAGACTAACCTTGAGGTTTTTGTGGTAAAGGAAGAAGAGTATACAACCAAGAAACCAACTCAGAATCAAAGCTAATCCCAGGACATTATAACAAAGAGACAGAAACTTCTACTGTCCTTTTGTTTTAAAATTACTGAGGCCACCTCTGGTCCTGTTCTCTATTCCCTTAGACTCTACCCTCTCAGCTCTCAATTAGGTGCTTAAATACAGTATGAATTTTATCCCCACACTTTCCAGAAGGGTCTGCTCATGCCTTGGTGACCATCTACACTACTTTGGGGATTTTTTCTGAGAAACACAACTTCAAATGATAAGCCTAGCATTCTCTTTGTTCAATGCTATACTGCGGGTACATAATGGATTAAATTGGCTTTTCTGCACTGGCCCGGAGCCCCACCCAGCATCTCTAACCCTGCTTCTCTGAGGATAAAAATAGAGTTCCACACTGTCAACTTACAATTATCTTTACAATTATCTGGAAAACTGTCCATTCATACATAGTGACAGCCAATAGTAGAGTAGTTCTTGTATTTTAAATGACCATTAACAGAATATAAAACAGGTCGTTATGCACTATTTTGGGGCTTCAAAATAAAAGGTAACTAAAAGGTGCAATCAAACAGCACATATTTTAGCTCGAACATCTGGCATTAGAATTTCAGAACTCTGGAGAAAAATCAGGAGAAGGGAAGAAAGGTAATAGCCACGAATATGAAGCTCTGTTGCTTTGCAATCTTAAAACTCATCTGACAGCCCTTTCCCCATAATGTCAGCTCTTCTCCTATAATTTAGGTATCTTCCTTGAAGCTAATTTACTTCTAGTCCCACATCTCATACCCCCAAATCAAGACCCATAATTACAGTTCAATCATAGGCTACAGAGTAACAATCTTGGTATGTATGATGTGTACCTGAGCTGTCCACCTATACATGGCAATAGTAACTGTTCAATTCTCCCAAGTCCTCAACCTCATACCCTTCAGATTCTGAACATCTGTGACCCACCTCATAAGAAGTGATGGTCTGAATCTCCTGTCATGGTGTGAACTCAAACAGCATTCCAAGTGCCTTCCAAAATGGGCCACTCATTCATGACCCACTCAACAAACTGTCCTGATGGAGGGCACTGAAGATCCAGAGGCAGGTGAGACTGTGCCTTCTCAGAGCTCCAAGAGCTGGACCAAGGCTGACCTTACCTCCATCCTCTAGCTCAAATCCTTTCTGTTCTGCAAATTCTTCCAGACACTGATAAAGCAACAATCTATGTGAAAATATACAAACATACAAACATACACACACACACACACAGCCATGCCCAAGTGATACTTTCAAAAAGTAAATATCATTTCTATTCCTTACATCATCTGACTACTGGCTGCCTTCCCCATGTCATGGACACCCACTCTCCCTTCCATTCTGTTGTCTATGCCCATTCTGGCATCTGTGCCAACATGATCCTGCCTCATGACTTTGGAACTGGCTGTTCCCTCTGCCTGGGAAAGTTCTTTCCTCAGATTTGTCCATATTCTACTCTCAAATATCTTCCAGGTCTTTGCTCAGATGTTACCGGATAGAGAGGCCCTCCATGACCATCTTATCTACACATCTTACTCCAGACTACTTCCATCACATCCCATTCTCTCACCCTGCTTTATTTCACTTCAAAGCACATTATACATTAATTTTTATAACTTATTTTCTGTCCTCTCCCATTAGAATACAAATCCTATGTAAGGAGAGGCACATTTAGCTATTCAAACTAGATTGTGAAAAGTGATGATACAGCTAAGATTTTCAAAGGGTTAAATATTATTTTTATAATTTATATAAATATATGTACTATTGTAGAAAAATGTTAAAGCACCATTGTTAAGTGAAAAACATTCAAATTTCAAAATCCTAAAGAGACCTTTAACTTCTTGTGGAAATACATATATACACACAAACATACACACAGGAAATGGTCTAGAAGAATGGTACTTGTCTCTGCATGGGTAAGGTTATAAGTTGTGTTTTTTTTTTTCTTTTTGATTTTCTTATAATTTCATATCTGTTTTACAAAAGCAGACATTACTATTAAAAAGACAAAAAAATACAAAGTATTTCAAAAAGAGAGTAATAACAAGTTTGTAAAAAAATGCAAGCAATAAATTTAGACTTGGCAAACGAAATATTAATACTACGAACACATAACAGTAATTTTTTCGTTATCATACTATATATAACATTGCCAAGTAAGATCTCAATCTGTCTATGCAGAACCATGAAAATCAAAAGCATTATGGTATACATTTTCAGTTTTGACTAATACCGCACAATGCACCCCTCCAGCCAGGACAATAAAAGGCTGAGAGTTTACATCTCACCTGACCTGTTACCAGCAATCAAAATGTAAAATTTTAAATATTTCATTCCTTATCATAAGAATATGGCAGTTACAGAACATGATCTGCCACTAAGGTAGCATTCATGTTTTGCATATATTTTAATATAAAGCGTAAAGCAGAAATTTCTAACACATATTGGGTAGCGATTACATAAAACTAAGATTTGTGAGGGCACTCAAATACCATTTTCATGTCATTTCTGGCACTGCTATTTTTGCTACTGGTAATAAGGAACATATAAAGACATGTTCCTTAAAAGCATGTTGTACTAATAAAACCAAAACTGTATTTTACATAAATCTGAAGATTTATTTAATCCCCAAATTATAACAATTATTTTGGCTGGATGAGTAAAGGGAAGTGGGAATAGGTATAAAATAGCTCAGTCCTTGTCCACCATCACCAGAAGTCAGTATAAATTGTCTGAAGTTTAAAAATCAAGAAAGAATAGTAAATTGTTATTTTACACATGCACAGAAATATAAGAAACAGCTTAAATGAGATTAAAGCAGTTTCCTCTTAGAAGAGAGTCTCAAGAATGGGCCCATATCTGTTAAATGTTCCACAAGCCCCTGCATGTCACCTTGGTACTTATTTTAAGAGCGGAAGAATGATTTGTGTGATGTCCGCTTTCCCCACACAACTGCATGTATGCTTCGAGCCAAAAACCATGCTGCATCATGTTCACTACTGGATGCTGAGAGCCTAGCACAATGCCTGGCACTAGTGGTACTAAATAAATTCTTGGTAAACACTGGTGAGATTTTCAAATCAAATGATCAAAATGATAGAATCACATAGAGGAATTAACAAATTCATTTTCATATGTGACTTTTCCAGTAAAACAAGTCTTCTTGATCTATAAGGCATATTTCTTTATTTTGTATGCTATGAAGTTTTAGCTTATATGCTAGAGCTGGAAGAGACCTTAGAGATGAGGACCACCTCCCTCACTTTAAAACCAAAGACTCTGTGAGGGCTAATGACTGGCCCAGAGTCACACTGCTATTCAAAATGGATGATAGGTGGTCTCACAAAAAATGAGTTGATATTTTTGAGGCTCTGTTAACTCCGCCCAGTTTCACACTACAGAATATATAAGCCTAACTCATACTGGTAGAAAGTGACAATATCAAAATATTCTGCATTATAAATATTATCTCCATGTACCTGTAGCCTTAATTATAACTTCTCGCTTGAATAAATGAATAGAACTCATTCTTTCTTTGGAGAATTTTTGACAACTTTGGACCATAAAGTCTCTTTTTTTCCTCTTTTACATACAAATATTCACTAGATCCTAAATTGGTCTTTTTTTCCCCGAACTAGGTAATTCACATAATTTTTTAAAAGTATAAGGTATAAAATTAAAAGTCTCCCTCCTGTTCTGCATTCCTTAACCCAGTCTTCCATCCTCCCTAAATGGTTACTACAACACTATTGACAGACTTATTTTATACTCCGTCACTTTTTATATACAAATGGGAGCATATTATACACAATTGTTTACATTTTGCTTTTTAACTTACTGTATCTTGGAGATATTTCCTTACCAATATATAAAAAGCTTTCTCATTCTTTTTGACAGCTGTGTGATATTCCATTGCATGGATGTACCACAATTTATTAATCAGTCCACTATTGATGGGACCTGACATTTTTATCTTTTGCTTATTAAAAAAACACTGCAATGACTGAACTTATACAGGCAACTTTGGGCCTATTTGCAAATTGTCAATGTCTGATGGAATTTCTAGAGGGGAACTGTTGAGTCAGAGTATAACATTGATAGACCTTGTCAAATTTCCCTCCAAAGTGGTATATCAATTTACATTCCCTTCAGCGGTGTATGAGTCCCAGTTTCTCCACATCGAACTCATTATGCTTATCAAAATAGGTAGGATATGGTATCTTGCTATAGTTTCAATTTGTATTTTTTAAAGATTGACTCTTTTAATGTAAATATAAAAACCTATAAGTTATACAAATGTATGCATTTTATTTTCCTCTCTCTCAATTGCCAGGACTATAAATTCTTTATTGTACAGAGCACTGACCCAGGTCATCTGGGCAGACATCCAGCTGCATGCCATTGTCTTTTATTCCCATTCAAAACCATTCTCTAAGGCCAGCTTCTTTTATGGGTCTTCCAACATTAACACAGAGGAAGCTGTCACATAATGCTGTAAGCTCTGAATTCAGGAAGGAGAATCTGACTTCTGACTCTACTACAGAAGCTGTGAGGCCTTTCATTAGTTATTGGACCTCTCCAAGGCTTAAATTCTATCTGTAAAATGGAGCAAAGACACTTTTCTCATAAAGTTGCTCTGAGGATTAAATGAATGTATATATTCAAAGCCCCAAGCACAGAGCTTGGGTCTGATTAGGGCTTCAATAATGGGTGCTTTAGCTTTGTCATCAGTTACTCTGTCAGGCAAAAAAAAATCACTAACTAAGCAAACAGTTGTTTCATTGCTTTGGGATACTTCCAATTAAATACTCCCAGGGGTTAAACATTATTTGATCATGCAGCACTGCCAACTAAACATTAAGAATGAGTTATTTCTGGTTGTAAAACTTCAATCTGTTTCTCTATCAACATCAAACTATTTTGTGCAAAGGGTCTCCACTCATTTGGAATGTTGATTCCCGAAAGGATGCCCTTTCTGCCTCTATCTAGGAACTGCTGAGCCTACGGAGTTAAGGAAGAGCAAGAGGGATGAAGGGAAAGAGCTTCCACTCACCTGCCGGCACAGTTACTATCACACCTCCCCAGTGTTCTGCTTTGGCTACCCATTGTGGTACAAATGAAAGGTCCAACTGATTTACATATTCAGATGTGTTTGAAGAAGCACAGTTCAGAAGGGTGGTGGGCAGGACAACATAAGAAAAAGTATCTGAACTTTGGGAGTCAGAGAAATCTAAGTTCAAATCTCGCCCCTGAATCTTATTCCCCTCATTAACTTGGAGTAAATCATTCTCCACTGGGAGAGGTATCACTCTCCCTCCAGCCCACCTGGGTGGAGGTGTTTTAGATTATCCCAATGACTAGAGGATGCTACTGGCAATTAGTGGGCGGTATCACAAATGCCAAATGTCCTGTCAAGGACAAGAGAGCCAAGTTCAACACAGACTGTTGCATCTAAGACGCCAACAGTGTCCACCACTAAGAACTCTCCTGCCCTTAGTTTCCTCAATTGTCAGGACAATGGTAAACGTACCAACCTTCCAGGTAGAGGTTTAAATGAGATGCTGCAAGTAAAAGTACCAGCTCAAGAATAAGTACACATTTAGCCTTGATAATCAATGCTGTTCTTACCTTCCTATCCCCCTCCCAAGTGACAAATGTACAGAGCTCATTTGAAACAGGCCCATCATGTGTGGTACAGCAAAGAAACAAAGTTGAGCAATCATTTTCTCAAAGTGGGAAAATCAGTATCACATTTTAGTAGTACTGTTTAGCAGACTTTTGCAAAAATTCTCTAAACTTTAAATTGAGAGCCAAACACTCCATCTAGAGACCTTAGTGACTCAGCTTCAACCTTTCTTACTGCCTTTTTCATTCTGTCCCACTAATTTATATAGCCCCTAACAGATCATAACCTCCTGCAGGTCTTTGCTCAGCCTGGACTGAGTGCTCTACCTACAGAAACACCACTCATGCTTTGAAGGCCCAGTTAAAACCATCTCCACCATGAAGTTCTCCCTGCTCTCTCCTATTACTTCTAATGGGTCGGTACCTGTGTGACAAAAACCGGGCTAAACATTGTAACAGTGATTCTAAACTGGGAGTCACAGAACTCGACTTCTCAAGGTTCTTTTGCAAATTTCAATTTCAATTTTCATTTCCATATAATCTAAAATAAATTAATATAAGCACTTCCTGGATATTGTCAACAACCCAAAATATGAGTGCTAGCAAGCAACTGGAATGCCCACGCCTGAATTTGCATATACAACAGCACTGATACTATTAACATGCTTCTTTAATTGCTGAAAGTTAATGAAAACGACAGCAAACTCACACAAATCATGTGTTCACACCAAATGAAGCCCAAATAACTTTCAGCACACCATAAAAGCTTTACATTCCTAGCACACCAAGCACTGCATGTCTGCTGAACCGAGTCATATGCATATGAAATCACCAGTGCAGAAGGTAAACCTGGCTCCATTAGAACTAAGTTTTTAACTGACTCTAAGAGAAACAGCCAAAATACCCTTTCTGTTTTGAAATAACATCACAGTGACAAATCGCAATTGTTTCCAATCTTGTTAACACCAGAGTGTTGTGTTACTAGGACATTTGGTACTACTAAGTGTTTCCATTTGTTTCATTAAACTTTCAATAAAGGCTTTGTTTATATCCTTGAAAAGATTTAAGCTCATTTAAAAGGTAAAACACCCACACAAAGGATTATCTGCTATTCCCTTAACATCTGGCATGTTCTAAAAAAGATGAGGAAAAAATTAGTGTTCATGTCAGCAGAATTAAAATTTTCATTGTCAAAAAGCCACAGTCTGTGCCTATTTGGAAATAATGAGAATAAAGTGGTAACTAGACAAAAGACTGATAAAGGCCAAAATAGGGCAGGAAGGCAGGCAGGGTTCCAGGACAATTCTGCTATGAACCTGAAATTGGCCTACCTAATCCTTTCTAACATTGACTCAAGTTTCCAACTTTCGCTAAGTCTACTTGGGATTTCTTTTAAACACCACTTCCACATTATCCAAGACTGTTAATGTTGTTACAGTGATGGCAGGCACCACAGGCTGTCTGCCCACAGCAGCAGATCTGACGTTCTGGTTAAGCACTGTCAGGCTTCAAAACTATTTTTAACTACTGGGTAACTGAATTTTAAATTCTACATGAACAGTCGGGGCAGTAAGAGCTGAAACTTCCCAGGAGAAATTTACCTATTTAGAAGGAGCTTTCTTGGAAAGATGTGGGATTTTATTAACAGATGGTCATAATGCAAATGTTTCACAAGTAGGGAAACTGAGGAACACATAACCGTCTATAATCAAATCAAAAACCCTTAATACTAATGAAACCAGCTCAGTCACAGTTACAGTTCTGTCTCCTATTCAGTTTTCTTTGAAGCCCTCCAGGAAGTCTTTAAAACCTGAAGTAAACATAACTTTCTGGAGTCCATCCTTCTAATCACATGGTTACACACTCTTCTAGTGGAATCTGAGGGAGGAAGGGTTTAATCTTCTTTCCTCACCAAAAGTTTAAAACAAGTAGTTGTATTTACTTAAATCCTTCTTCCTGCTTCAGGACGAACCGAAAAGACAAGCTTTTTAATTGAGGAACACCTTTAAAAAAACAAACATCAATTTTACAGCAGGTGGAGGAAGGAGAAAAGACTACAGAGAAGAGCCACGTTTTCATTACTGAAACCAAGACAGCTGGAGTCCTTGGTTTATGGAATCAGTGGAAACCTGAGGAAGATGTTTTCCGAAAAGAGACCGGGCGGGAGGGGCGGCATCATTTAAACGTTCAAGCAATGGTAATAAAACTAGCGAAGCTTTTATATTTTGATGAAGTCTTGGGTACTCAGGATCACAATTCTTTTTTTTTTTTTTTTTTTTACATTTTTTGAGAAAATTCAAATTAGACGACAAAATACCAGCGGAGGGGGTGGCGCTCCAAAGCTTCACCTTTTCCACACGGGTGGTGCTCGCATTGCTCCTTCGCTGCCCGACGGATGGCTCCGCCGGGCTCACCCTATTTCCCACCACCGCCGACGGGACGCCAGAGGACTCGCTTCTGCCCCAGAACTTGACAGCGAGCAGACGCCGGCGCGGAACCTGCACCGGGTCCCGCACCCGGAGGATCGGGGAGGGGGAGGACGAGCGCGGGCTGCGCGGGGCCCGGTGGGCGCACCCGTCCGCGAGCCACCAACTTTACATTTAACAAACCCGAGAGTGGGGAGCGATGTGGCTGGGGAACAGGGCGGGAAGGAGGAAACTTTAGCAATGGAGGAAGGAGAACAGAAAGTGGCGAGCCAAGGAAACCTGGCACGACAGCGCCTGGCAGCGGGCAAGCGGGCCAAGAGCCCCAGTCCCCAGAGTCCGCGCAAGACCCCTGCGACGGTCCCCGTGGCTCCCACCTGGCGGCACCCAGGCCCGGAGCGGGCGGCTGGCTCGTCCCCGGCCTCTCCTCATCTTCCTCTTCCTTGTCCCGGGAAGGGCTTCGGGGAGCGAAGAACCGGGAGAAGCTGTGCCAGGGGCCGCCGCCCCTCCTCCGGCCACCGGACATGTCCCGGGCGCGGCTACCCGTCCAGGGCCGTCTGCTGGGAACCGGCGAGGCGGTGTCCTGCGTCCGGAGCCCGGCCCAGGAGGGACCGACTGGACGCGGGCCGCCGGCGTGGCTCAGTCCATCCCCAGGCGGAGAGGCGGGCGCGACGCGCTCCCGAAGCCGCTGCCCTCGCTCGGCGCCGCGGCTCCTCCTCCCGCCCCCGCGGGACGCCCCGGGGAGGAGCCAGAGGCCGCGGCTCCGCCTCGGCCTGTCCTGGCCTCGCCGCGGTCCTCCTGGGCTGGCTGGGTCGCCGCTGCAAGTGCTGACCCGGGACCCGGAGCCAAGAATGCGCCACCCACGACGCTGGCTCAGGGCTTCGCGCCCCAGCCAGTTGAGGCTGCATCCTATCTGGCTTTGCGCTCAAGTCTGACTTTCTATGAGTGATTTGTTTTCTGTCCTCCAGTCAGTGCACGGAAAGTTTTCAGACTTTTGGAAGAGGTTTACGAACTAACGTTTGTGAAAGCACCTGGTAAACTGCATTAGCAGGGAGGCCGGGCTGCCCTGCAGCTAACAAGCAGCTGCTCAAAAACAGTGTCCACCAAGGCTGCAAAAGATGAAGTTAGCAAGGGCCGAGCCTCAGAAGTGGAGGAGGTGCCTGTCTAGGTCTATCAACAATTCGTTTCTTGTTTGGCCGGCTGACGTGTGGAGTAACATTTCCTAACCCAGATGACCTTTAAGTTTCTCATACTTCATGTTACATACTGCTACTCTGCGAACCCTCTTACAAAAACGACATAATCAAAAACAAGTATGATTCAAACTTGTAAGTGCTGAAACAATGCTTTTTTTTAGTTTTTATTAAAAAATATTTTTATGTATACAAAAAAGCTGTACCTAATGTATACAACTTGAGTTTGGAGATAAATGTACACCTGTGAAACCATCATCACAATCTACGCTATAAAATTATCCATCACCTCAAAAAGTTTCCTTTCTCTATTATAATTTTGTGATAAGAATGCTTTACACGACTTGCCCTCTTAGCATATTTTCAAACATAAAATACAATATTATTAACTATAGGGACTGTGCTACAGAACTCTAGGACTTACTCATCCCACATAACTGAAACGTGATACCCTTTGACTAAAATTTCTTCTCCCTCTCCCCCAGCACCTGGCAACCACCGTTCCACTCTGCTTCTATAAATTTGACTATTTTAGGTTCACCTTATAAATGGCATCAAGTCGTATTTATGCTGTGTCTGACTTATTTCACTAATGCAGTAGTATGGATTTACACACACACACACACACCCCTTTGTGGCTTGTGCAGGAAACAGTGAGGCCCATTCCCCCTAGGTGTTTTGTTTTGGTTCTCCTTGAGAGAGTGTAGAAATGACAGAAGTGATATGGCACGCTTGTTCACTAAAAATTGTATGCAAATAAATGAGACCAAAATGAAATGTCCAAGGCAGTCTTGACTTGGCAAGGGGGAGCAATGTACCTTGGGGTCATCCCACCTTTGGCTTTGGAATCCTGGAGGAGAAGCTTGTTTATGAGTAGACTGGATGTCTGTAAGCCTCAAGTCATTTCAGCACCAGCTGCTGGCTATTGAGACTCCTTGCCCACCCCACAGCTGCCTCCAAGGAGTATTTTAGCCCTTTCTAACTGCAGTAGAGCCCAAGGCACTCACTCTAATTTATTTTGGCTCGATTTAACCCACCAGAGTTAAATCACCCCAGTTTCCTTCAGCTGGGTTCATCCCAGACTATCCCTCAACATTAACCAGTTTTCTCTATTGCGAATCTCTCCTCCTTTTCTGTGAGCCTCAGAAAATATAAAAAGCTAGAATAGTATACTAGAATTAGGTAAAGTTCCCAATTCTAACCTTATTATTTTAGGGGAGAATCTCCATTAAAATCCCATTTACCAGAAGACCCAGAAAATAAGGAAGCAAAGAGAGGAAGGCTCAGAGAATAATATATCTCCCCAAAAGAATGTTAAATAACTACCAGATGTGTCTCCCAATTGTACCATGACCAAAGCAGGCCCTACCCCTAATGCCTACCCAGAGGAAGTCTTTCTGGGGATAAAAGCAGGTGGGAGCCAGTAAGACTTACTACTCAATTATTGTTTTAACTAACAATAACATTTCTCTAAGAATAAGAATTTCTCTAAAAAATTGCTCTCAAGGAAAATGCCATAATAGTCATAGTTCTTCAATAGCCACTATCCTTGCTAAGTCAGAAGGCATCAAAATCATGACGTGTAAAGTCTTTCATACAGAAATTGTCTAGTGTTGGTGGTGATAGTACACATAGTAGAAATAATGCTAATGTTCATCCAGCTAGAATCCCTTCTATTAATGGATAGTAGATAATGGTATAAGATAATGTAACTGTTATTAGAGGCCCCTAAACAGTTGGGCCGATACAGACTAATGATATTTTTTTTTCTCTCTAAAGCCACTACTTCATGAAGAAAACAATGAATATCTAATGATACTCTAATCTCCACTCTGTGGTAGAACAAAGCACTTGAATGAATTGTAATTACACGTGGTGCCCTGCCTCCACTAAGGCAAACTTTGTCTATGAAAAATTAGCTTAAAGCCATAAAATGACCCCTGAATTTTTATTTACTTTTCTAATATCTATCAGTTCCTAGATGTCTTACATCCTTACACTATGAACTCATAATAACACATTTCTGAATGAATACTAAGTTCTAAGATCACATTGGGAAGTCTGTAAAATTGCTGAATTTTAGAATTGTGAGGATCTTAGAGATGCTAATTTAGCATGGTGTCTTCATTCACTCAGGTGTTCAGAAGACATTTAGTGAGTATTAACAGTAGACACATATTTAATGTGAAACTGCTGAAAGTAAAGCTTCCAGTGTGAACTCAGGAATGTGATCACATGTCCTTGTGTTTTTGTGATCACATGTCCTTGTGTTTTTTGTGAAATTTACAAACGTAAATGTTTTAACTATAGTTGACTAAGGCCACAATCTCTACCTGGATTTTCCACCACACTATTCCTAGAGTCAGTTGGCATTGGAGTTTTGGGGGGCATTTGGGGATCTGATGGGGAATTTGAGTTGGGAAGACATTTAGTTTAGATTTGGTGGGATATGTTTATGTGGTTGTCAACTTCTCCAAAGTTGTTGCATACATTCCAATTTGTCCACTGTACAACTCACCAAACATTCCACCCAAGATGTAGGACCAGATGTCCCCTAACACTGAAAATATGGGATAGTAGAGGTGAAACAAGATTTGAAACATACAGGCATCAAAAGACAAAACCAAAAGAGGAAGAATGACTTTTAATTGATGTGATTTCTCTTATGTGTTCAATAATACAGTGTGTACAATTTTTATAACTGTAAGTACACCAAACTTTTTTTATGAAAATCAAGTAAGATAGAATTTATCAGTATTCTTGTTTGAAGGCACACCAGTAGCAATACCAGAAACAGTGAATGTGTATATGTTACATGTTTGCACAGCCCTTCTATCAATAAATACGCTCAACCATACTTGAGGAAAGACTGAATTCTTTCCATTCTATGTATAGAAAATGATAACTGAAAATCATGGTCATATGAAAGTCTATCAAAAAGTATACTACCAAAAATAGAAAAGTATTAAAGAGGTGTATCAGGCAGTTAATGGAAAAAATATTGTTTTTCTAGACTTTGTGATATTTGTAATATTAGTCGACCGTTTTAAATTGGTAATTTGCATGATTTATTTTTTCATTCACTTTTATATGTTTTATTTTTAATTTTAAATCATTTTTCTTTAAAGAGGACCCCCTGCAAATTGTAAAAATCTTCAGATACCACAAAACTTGGATCTGTCCCTGAGTGTCAACTATGTATCAGGTACATGCTCATTCTTAGAGATACAGTGAGAAAAGCCAAATGCTTTCCCTCCAGGAGCAAGATCTATGGAGGAAACATGAACAAAGGGGGTATGACAGAGGATTGCTTTCTAAGCGGTTATATAGGATGGCTCCCCAACTTAGTCTAGAAGATGCCAGGAAGGCTTACTAGAGGAAATAACAGTCAGTATGCTCGCTTCCTCTCTACCTTCTGTGACCACCGTGACTTCCACAAAGTCTGCAATTCAATAGTTTATTTGATATGTGAAAAAATCTGGTTTATCACACTGTAACTCCTAGAGTTACACCTCAGAAGTATGAGAACAAAGTGCTGGTCCCTGAAGCATTTAAACAAAGATGCAAGTGTAGTTTAGAAATGCTAAGCTTTTTGTTCTGAGAAGTCCACCAGAGGGACAAACTTCTGTATATATCTTAGAGCACAGTATTTACTACGTGGCAGGTGGCCCAGGAATATTAAGACAGCTGCCAACATCAAGGAAAGCACCAGTCCATGAAAAGCAAGCAGATGGATTGGAACACTTCACTAGCTGCCTCCTAGAATAATAGCTGTGCGTGGCCAAATGAAGCAATGTCATGCTGCCCAGGGCAGCAAAAGCTATTACTGGATACAAGTGCTCAATTAGGAAATGGGGTCGAGGAGTATCCTCCCCTTTCCTTTGTTTGTATAGCTCAAGTTTTCATTAAGAACCACCACAGCAAATAAGAAAGTGGGGGAAAGGATGTTCCCATTCTATTACATTCTGATTATTATGGTTTGTAATGCAGGAAAATGCCTCAGTCTTGCTGCTTCAATGAGAGCAGATGGTGAAATTTTTAAGTAATTGGTTATTCAGACTTCTACGGGTCCCATGAAGTTTTATTATGTTGCTTGTCTGGTTTTTATTCCAGAACATGTGGAAATAGAGATCTTTCAAATATGTGTCTTTTAATGCTTTAATTAAGATGTGTCAGTCCGACCTAAATTACTCCTTTCTTCCCTTTATATGATGATACAAAGAGAAATGAGTTCTTTACAAAAATATAACATTAACAATGAAATATTTACTTCTCAAACAGTAAAAAATTTGCTAATACCAAACCAGCATATTCTAAAAGGTATAAATAAGAAGATTTCTTTGGCAAATATAGATTATTAAGATGTATTCCAAAATAGTTATTTACATCAATTCAATGTGATCTTTTGTTTGAATCAAATGCTATCTAAAATATGGTCTTGTAGGATATTAACTTTTATTAATGCAGCTTCATAAGCATGATACAGATAATGGCATAGAATAATAATTTACTATTACATGAATTCAGTTCCTTTATTATGTTTTCCCAAAATATTTCATCTGAGTACATAAGCTGTGTACTGAATTGTGCATATCTGATATATGATTTTAAATGGATCTATTTTGTAAAGAACAATTATTTATAAATTTCTGGGCTGTACTATATTAGTGTTGATTGTAAATTTTATTAAGGCTTTAGAATAAAAAGATAATTGGCTTGTGAATTTGCTTTCTTTTTCTTCTTGTTTTGGCATTTTAGAACATACATGTCCCAGAATCCTGAGTTCTCTTAGTATGGACATGTTGTTCCCAGTTTGATTTGTTGCAAATGGCTTAAAAACAAGGCATAGAGGCAGCTGTTATTGTGAGCAAATGTTTTGATTAGAGAGAGAAAGCAGCTGGAAATGGTGCAATCTGTCATATAAGATGAACCACAGTTTTCACATGGGGACTTTACCTAATCTAAAATTGAGATTAGCATTGTTTACCTTACATGAGTTTTCTTTGTATAGAATGGAAGTCTATTCACTTTGCTTATAATCTGGGGTGATGAAGTAATAAATATGGTGATGAATATAATCTTGGCATACCTATCTATAGAAATTGTACATATTCCATCATGGAATTATGTCATTAAAAACTTTCAGAATTCATTTAAAATTCATTTTAAAATATTGCTAAATGGAGTAACAAAAAATCCATGTGGAGCTTATAAAACCAAGTGTTACTATAAAGGATATAATTTTTATTTTTTAGAAATATAGCAAGTATATTTCTCAATGACCCCATGTTCATTTTGAAAGATTTCTAAAAATTCATCAAACTATCATTTAACTGGTTTTGCATACAATGAACAAAAGTACACTTCATCAAATATTTCCATCAGTCTATCCTAGTAGCTGAATTCCTTCTTCATCTCTTCCAGTCAACTTTCATTGGTAAAGAAAAAAAAAGTTACGAATATAGGAATATTTTGACTTAAATATGGAAGTAAAAAGATAATTCTCATAATTGATTTCATGTTAACAACCATTTTTAATTTCATTCATTTCCATTATTCTACCTTCTATGTTATTTTTCTTTCAGCTCCACAAATAAGCTCTTCTAAGTAGTCAGTTTCCATTATGTCATTTGGTTTACTTCTCATACAGGTAAATGTATTGACTTACTACTTTGAATTATCAAGTCGAGAAGACAACTGTTTTTATGAACCTCATAGTTGGTATTAATTTTAAGTAACTAAAAAAAAATGATTCAACTTCCATCTTGTTTGACAGGATCTCCACTTCAAATGATCGATCATGTACCTCGTCAAATGAAATAGCTGACTATACCACAGGATAGAATTTGTCTCTATAAAACTATCAACTATAGTCTGAGGGGAACAAAAATCAATTTATTCATTTAAAATTTTGCCATTTCATTCTAGTTCTTCCTACCACTTAAGACCATTCTGTAGGTATATTTGGTTTCTATGGCTTAAATAAAACACAATCTAGGTTTAGGAAAAAAAAATACCTTCAAATAAAATTTAACAAGTAGCTATTGATATAACTCTTCCTTAGTAGGTCATGAAGATAGTCAGAGAATTAAAAAATGTATATATTTACTGAAAAGTCTATTAATCTACATTTCAGAAAAAAACCAAACAAGAAAATGGAAAATTCTGAAATAAGGCTCTAGAATTTAAACATCATTGACCTAGTATTTATTCCTCTAGTGTTATGTGCTCCAAATTTTATTAGGAAAGTTGGTGGAAGAAACATACACCTAAAAAACAAACAAACAAACAAACAACAATATTTCATCAACAAGGTTATTTTATAGCCTTTCATCCATTTGATATACATTTATTGAATACTACCAGGCCCTGTACTTGGTGATTGGAATATATATTGTGGGGTCAGTGATAAATTTCACAAATCACAAATCTAGAAGTATGGATCAGAAAGTTCCACAACCACAACCAGTTAAGACACCTATTGAAACAGATTTATATTAGGAATATCACACTAGTCAAAAAGCAGTAGCAAGGCCCAATAGGAAAACACACAATACTAGACAAACAATAGACATATAATTAACACTTCTTTTCTGTTTGATCTGGTGAGGAAATATTACAGTAAATGGATATTATTACATTATGAATCATCAAATACTATATGTAATATAAGGGTATTCAAGGGCTTTGGTATGTTAATATGAAGCTTCTTTAAGTGAACTCTGCTACATTCTTTAAAATAATTGCATAAGTGAATAATAATAATAATGTATGAGAAATATGCAGGTAGAGAAACTGCTGCTGATCCTAAAGCAACCTACATAATCTGAGTTTACAGCGGCTAATTACTGACTGAGACATGTTGGACCAGTAAATCAGGCTGAAGCAGTCTTACTATTAACCAAATATCTAATTTAGGACCAAAATCAAATACATACAAGAATCAAACAGTTTGACAGCTGTTTGGCATTCTTATACAAATTGCCTTTCTCACAGCTATTACCTTGCATTCACTCTAAAAGTTGTTAGGTTGATATTACTAGTACTGTGAAATCCAGAAAGTCACCTGGTCCCTCTATATGATTAGTGTTTAAGGTTTTTTGTTTTTTTTTTTTCTAAAAATTGGCAGCAGTACTGTATTTTATAATATTATAACTACAAAGTTCAAGTATTCTGTAACTCATATAATAAGAATATATTCACATTTCCCATACTGGCTGCAATTATCAACATATTTGGGCAGTTGATTTTTATGAGTGATAAAATTTCAGACTTTCTTTTTAGAAATTAATTACTCATCTACTATATTCTACTCTGGTTCTTATGTAAAATGCCATTTGCTCTCTATTACTATTTCATATAACATTATTTTTATCTAAAGATTATTTTATTTTTGAAATTATTTCACGTTTATTGAAAAATTACAAGAATTGTACAAAGAACTTCTCATTCCCTGAACCATTTGCAGGTATCATCAAAATGGTGTCCCATCATCCTTACTTTGATGTGTAACTCTTTTAAACATGACAATTCTCCTAAAATCCTAAATAACCACAATACAACCCTCAAAATCAGAAATTAATGTTGCTGTATTCTACCATCTTATCCTCAGACTCCAAGTTTTGCCAGCTTCTCATTAACATCTTTCATAGCAAAGTGATCTAGCATAGAATCACGTATCACATTTAGTTGGCATGCCTCTTTAGTCTCCTTAATCTGGAAAAGTTCCTTCACCTTTCCTCGACTTTCATGACTGTTACACTTTTGAATATTACAGGCCATTTTGGGGTGGAAGGAGTGTGGCAACTTCTCTCTATTTGGGTATGTCTGGTGTTTTCTTATGGTTAGAATTAGGCCATGCATTTTTGGCAAAAATATTATAAAAGTAATATTATGGTTTCCACAACCACAACCAGTAAGAAATCCACAGTAGTTTGATACTGTATCACAATTACTCTGTGTATGATTTTAGTTTGCTTCCACCTGCCTCCTGCCCTGGATACTTTTGAGATTTTCTTTGTTTTTCCACATAGTTGCTATGATATACCTAGGCTTTTTGTTTTTTCTTTTTTTGTATTAACTCTATTTGGAGTTTGCTAGCTTTTTTGAATCTGTAAATTATGTCTTTGATTCAATTTGGGAAGTTTTCAGCCATTATTTCTTCAAAAACTTACTCTTCCCCATTCTTCTCCCTGTGGAACTCTAATTATAGGACTCCAATTACACATATGAAAAAACTTGACATTATCCCATAGGATCCTGAGGTTCTGTTCATGTTTTTTTTTCAAAATTTCTCTTTCTCTCTTCTTCAGATGGAAAAAATTTCTATTGATCTATATCTTCAAGTTCACTGTTTATTTCCTCTGTCATTTTCATTCTACTACTAGGTCTATGCAGTGATTTCTTAAAGTCAGATATTGTATTCTTCAGTTCTATAATTTCATTTAGTTTCTTTTTACATTTTCTATTTCTCTGCTGAAAATTCCTATATTTTTATATATTGTAATCATGTTTTCCTTCATTGAACTGAGTTATAGCTGCCTTGAAGTCCTTAAGTGTTCATTCCATTTCAGTCATCTCAGTGTTGGTCTCCCTTGAAAACAGGTGACAATTTTCTGGTTCTTCATATGTCAAGTAATTTTGGATTGTTTCTTAGATATTTTGAATGCTACGGTGTGGAGATGGTGGATTATATTATATAATTCCAAACAGTATTGCCTTTTTTGTTTTAGAGGGACATGAATTGGTTATACTCAAACTGCAAACAGCCTTGCCCATTGCAGGTATTAGATCAAATCTGTTTATTATTTTAGCCTTAGATGAAAGCTACCTTGAGTCTGTCCTGTTTGTGCATGGTTTTAGGCTTAGCCAGAGACTTGGGAAAGTTTATACTTGGAATTTTAGACTCCTATTCTCTGATGTCTACTTTACCAAATGTTCCTCCCTTCATTTTGCAGTAGCTTTGGTTGTCCTTTGCTTTGTCCTCTACTTTGAGTCAGAAAAAAAAAAATGCAGATTTTCCGTCAGTTTTAGATACCCTGTGACCTCTCCTCAGGCTAAAGCCTCAAACTGGAAAACTCACCCCATGCCAGTGCTTCTTCTCAGTTTTACATCCAATCCTGAATATGCCTGCTCCTGATTATTCTCAAGGACCTTCGCTCGCTGGAATTTTCTTGTCGCCCAGATTTTACAGTTATCTATAGGAGGGTTGGTCTATTAGGAACTTATTCCACCATACCAGAAGAAGAATTCAGTCTAAGCTTGTTTTTAAAACAATGAAAAATATCACATACTACTAGCCTAGTACCTCATGGTTAGAAACTTAAGAATTTATTTAGGAATAGAAGTTGAATGAACATACAAAAATAGTTAATCACTGAATAATTTAATATTTCATTTAGATTAACATTATAAACTTCACTAAAATTCCAATTTTATTTCTTTAATATGTCCCCAAAATCTGTGGACCATGACACAAATTACATACAATATTGCCTTTAAAAATATTCATTCACTCATCCAACAAGTAGGAGTCTAATATGTGCCATGAAGTGTCCCAGGCACTTGGAACTGTGTGTGAATTAATTCTCTACACTTATAAAGTTTATATTCTAAAGTGAAAAACCAACTATAAATATATAAATATATATAATAATATCAAGTTGTGATAAAGTGATGAAAGGAAAATATAGCAGGAGAGGAGAATAGGGGAGAGGGTGGATTTGCTGATTTGAATATGATAGTCAGAGATGACAACTCTGAGGAAGTGCCTTGAGTGAAATGAGGGAGTGAGACATGCAAGGATTCAGGGAAAGACGTTCTAGGTAGAGGAAAGAGCAAATGCAATGGTCTTGAGATGAGAAAGGGCTTAGCTCATTTGAGGAATAGTAAACCGGAGTACAGTGAGGATAGCAGCTATAGGGAAGAAGCCTAAGATGTAGCCAGAACATGTTAGATAGGGACCCTTGTAGACTCTGGTAAACTTCTGGATTTTATTCCACGTGTGATAGGAAGCTACTGGAAGATTAAAAATAGAAGAGTGACATGTTGTTGTTGTTGTCTAATAATACTGGTTGCTGTAGAGGGAGAACATTCTTGTTGAGGTAAAAGGGAAGAAGAAAGACTAAAACTAGGAAGTGAGGTTAGAGGTCCAGATTGGAGTCCATGGTGGTTTGGACCAGAGAAATACTAGTGGAGGGGTGTTAGGCCAGATTCTGGATTTTTTAAAAGCAGGATTTGCTGATATATTGTAAGAGAGAGATGAGGAAAAAATTATGTGTCTTCTTCATATTTTAATTGTTATCAGTTTGATTATTAATTTTTGGCATAATGGACCATAACTTGCATTCAGTGTCATTTTCATTATTTTACTTTACCATCAGTAAACCTATTTTTAATCACTGATATCCTATTTGATTGGCTAAATGAGCTAATGCAAGTTGGTACATAAAAAGATAGAATCTTCTTACATTTATTTGCAAAGTGAATGGAATAATGATTATAATGGAGAAATTTTTTTTTTTGTCTTGGCATGCTTGTATAACTGTGAACACTGTGATTACTCAATTCTCCCACTTTTCTTTATATAACCTACTGTAAATTCTAGGATGGGTTACAACATAATGCCACTTGACCTTTAACAGCAGGAAATGAAATTATCAGTATTGCAAAAATATAGTCCTCCCAGATTTCCCAAATGTGCATATGTGAAAGCACGAAGTTTAAAAATTTTTGGAAACATTAACAGTTTAAATCATATTATTCTGGTATTTTCAGAGAATGAATGTCTGATAAAACTTTAGGGTATCACTCTATTAATAAGTCATTAATAGAGTGATACCCTAAAGTTTTATCAGACATTCATTCTCTGAAAATAATACTAGTATTATTTTAAATTAATTTTTTAAAATATCACCTATTTTTTCAGAGTTCTAAATCTGTCTCGATACATCTAAATACATATGTATTTACATTAGTAATTCTACAAACTTGTCAAAAACAGTAGGAGAATAATTTAATGCCACTTTTTATTATCTGTCTCCAGTTCTTAGATCTAACTTCTAAATAGTTCATTTTACCATGGCTGGTCAAGGCCCTAGAAAAATATCCCTTAATCTCCCAAATAGTTGCCTCAAATACTCATGGTTTAAAAATAGAGTGTCTTCTATTTCTTGTAGTGAGAATTAACCTAATAACGAAATCAGGATCAGAAGAAGATAAGAGAATACGTGAATCAAAGCAAGGTCCTAAAACTTTCAAAGTTATGGTAATTTTTTATTTTTTTCCAAAGAGCTAGCTTTTAGTTTCATTAATTTTCTCAATCGTGTTTTCATTCATTGGTTTCTGCTCTAATCTTTATATCTTTCCACCTGCTTGCTTTAGGTTTAATTTGCTGCTTTTTCTATTTTGTTAACATAGAATATATTATTGAAATATTTTTTCTAACTTAATGCTGTATATTTCTTTGAGTGCCATTAGCTGCACCCCATAAATTTTGATATGGTGTGTTTTCATTTTTGGTTAGTTAAAAATATTTTCTAATTTTCCTTGAATCGTCCTTTGACTCACAAACTATCTACAACTGAGTTGTTTAATTCTAAGTGTTTGGAGATTTTTAGATGTGTTATTGATTTCTAGTCTAATTTCTTCATGGTTAGAGAACATACTTTGTATGACTTCAACTCTTAAATCCATTAAGGTTTGTTTTATGATCTGTGATATGGTCTCTCTTGGTGATGATATTCCATAAACACTTGACAAAAAGTACTATTCTATTATTGGATTGAGTGTTCTATAAATATCATTTAGATCTAGCAGATTGGTGATATTTTCAGGTCTTTTATATCCTTGCTAATCATGTCTACTGGTTCTACCAATTAATGAAAGAGTAGTATTGAAGTACCCGATTATAATCATAGATCAATCTATTTCGGTTCTGTCCATTTTTCTTCATGTTTTTAGGTAAATGTACATTTAAAATTCTTGTCTTGATGAACTGACCCTTTTATTATTATGTAATGCCCATCTTTATTCCTAGTAAATTTCTTTGATCTTTGATTTACTTGATCTGATATTCATATAGCCACTCCAGCTTGCTTTTGATTAGTGTTTGCACAGTAAATCTTTTCCCACCTTTTACTTACCTATATCATTATATCTGAAGTAAATTATTTGTAGAGAATGTATAGTTTGGTAATGTTTTTATCCATTCAATTTATTTAACTGGTATGTTTAGGCCATTTACATTGAATAAATTATTGATAAGTTTAAATTTAGGTCAACCATTTTATTGTTTTGTTTTCTCCTTTCATTTTTTGTTCCTCTACTTCCCTTTTGTGCCTTCTTTTGAGTCATTTGAACACATTTCAGTATTCTATTTTAATTTATTATGTTTCTAACTACTTTGGTTTTCTTTGTGTGTGTGGCTTCTTTAGATATTACAATAAACATACTTTCATAGTCTACTTAAAAAATATTTTCCATTTCAAGAGTTATATTAGAAAGCACCATATTTGACTCTTTGTTCTCCCCCTTTATTTTGTAGTTGTCTTACATATTATGTTTATATACATTAAAACCCAAATAATACAATATTTTCAACTGTCAAACACGTTTTAAAGAACACAAGATGTTCTTTAAGTTTCCTTTTGATATCATTCCTCTTCTGTTTGAAGAACTTCCTTTAGCAATTGTTTTAGAGCATGTTTAGTGCAATAAATGCTTTTGTCTGTCTTTTCTGACAGTCTTTATTTCACCTTCATTCTTGAAGGATATTTGTGCTGGATATATGATTCTGGGTTGACAGTTCTTTTTTTAAAGCATTTTAAAAATGGTGTGCCACTTCCTTCTAGCCCTAATTTCTAATGAGAAATCAGCAGTCATTTGAATCATTGTTTCCTAATAAGTCATGTGTCATTTTCTCTGGCTTTCAGGCTGAGCTTCTGAAGTCCATAGGCTATGCCCTGCACCAAATTTGGGAAGTTTTCAGCTATTATTACTTTCAATACTTTTTATGCTCTGTACTTTCTCCTCTCTTTCTGGGACATTAATTCCATGAACATAGACTTTTTGATATTGTCCCACAGGCCCTTGAGTTTTCACTTTTTTATTCAATTCTTTTTTCTATTATTCAGATTAGATAATTTCTACTAATATACCTTCAAGTTCTGAGTCTTTCCTCTGTTATTTTCATTCTGTAATTGAACCCATCGAATTTTTATTCTGGTCATTGTACTTTTTAGTTTTAAATTTTTCATTCATTTCTGTTATAACTTCTAGTTCTGTTGAAACGTATCTCATCATTTGTTTCAAGGGTGTTCACCTTTGCTTTGAGCATTTTTGTAATAGCTAGTCTAAAGTCTTTGTTAGCCAACTCTAACATGGGTGTTACATTGGCATTGGCATCCACTGCTTTTCCTTTTTCCATGTCAGTTTTTCTTTTTTACTTTTTTTTGCTTTTTTTTCTTTCTCTTTTTTTTTTGTATACATAGAAATTCTGGATTGTATCCTGGGCATTTGAGTATTATGTTACCAAAGTCTGGGTCTGATTTAAATTCTGTGGAGAGTGTTGATAATTTTCTTTTAGCAGGTATTCAACCTGGTTGGATTAGGGCCAAAAGTTCCAACCAATCTTGTTGGAGCTGTAGTTTCAATGTTACTTCTGTTTTCAAAAAAATTTTCAGTTTTATTCAGATCTAGCTCATGTGTGTGCCAGTTCTGGATTTGGGTCATAGTCCATCCTGTAGTTGAGTTCTCAAAGTTTACACTATTTAGACTTAGACCCACATTGAGAGTAAGGCTAAGAATCCATAAATAAATCTATGGGCTTGCTTTGCCAATCTCCTCACCCTCCATTATCTCCCCCTACTTTCTAGTTGTCTAGGCTCCCCTTTTTGATCCTCCATCTAGAAATATGGGGCTTTATGTACCCCACTCTGTCATACATTTCTAGTGAATGCATCTCCATCTGGGCCAAGTGGGAAGACAGAGAAAACTAAAGCAATGAGGATTTACCACAACCTCTTGGGACTACAGCTCCTCTGATTATAGAAGAAGGTTCTCCTTCCTCAGAATTTTAGCTGTCTGTGGGTTCCTCACTGCTGCTGCTGCTGCCCTCAGATTGCTTGGGAGCTGGTGCACAAGAAAATGTAGAAAAGAAAAACATTATTTTCTTATCTTTCATTGATCATTAGGAGACTGCTTGCCCACTCTTGAGCCAGAATTACAGAATTTTTCCTGATGCTCTGTCTGCATGGATGTCCAATTCCAACTTTTAAGCAGCCTTAAGCCCAGGTGGAGGGGATAACAAAGGGAAAAAAATGGGCAAACTCACTGCTGGTCTGATGGCATGTTAAATTCCTGGTCTTCTTCAATCTGCCTTCTGCTTTCCCCTTCTCAATATCCTCAAGTAGCTGATCCATGCATTAATATAGCTGGTTGGTGTAACTGTATTCAGTGGAGAAGATAGAGTGAAGTGTGCTTTTTCCAAACTACCAAAACCAGAACTTCTAAGGTAGCTTTTGATCAACTGATTATCACTATGCTTACTTGAAGGTGATGTTTATGTGCTTCTCAATCCTAGGCCATCAGGATGTGGATAATGGGGAAGGCTGTGTGTATGTGGGGGTAGAAGTTTGTGGGAAATCTCTGAATCTTCTGCTCGGTTTTATTGTGAACTTAAAACTGCTCTAAATAAAAAGTCTATTTTAAAAGTGAAAAAAAAAAGTCCTAGGGGAATGCTTCCCAAACTTTAGCACATGTATTTACAAGTGATTCCGATAGAAATTTGAGAACTAGTGTTGGATATAACCTGGGTTCCTCAGAAAGCATTGCTGAGGCAGAGGGGTTTTGTGCTATCTATTAAGGAGTAACATTACGGAAAAGGAGAATGAAGCAAGTTAGGAGAGCTAATATGAGCATGTGTTATTGAGCTGGCTGCTGCTAAGTGTGACTAATTGTTAGATTCAGAGGTGTCATCCCAGAAGCTATACATACAATGAGTTTCAAGACTGTCCACAATTGATGGGAAAAATAGAAATGAGAGAACTTATTCACTGGCTCTTGTCTCTAACTGCTCAATGGTTCCCCTGTTGGGTTATGTATGAATGGTATTGGTGGGGGTAACAGAGCAAAAGTAGGTGCCGCGGTCCAGCCACGACAGGATCCAGGGGGCCCCGAAGGTGGGCAAGGCGTCGGCATGGGAGACAGTCGACTACACAGCTCAGAGGCAGTGTGACACTGTTCCATTTTATTGTGATTTGAGTACAACTTTTATACTTTTTATTTTGGCATTTGATTATACTTTGTTGTTAAGGCAGCAGGGAGTTAAATTTCTATGGTTAGGCGAAGCAGAAAATCTTATAGAGTATATTATTATTAATGTTCATGATTAACTAGTACATTTTTCTCTCAATCATTAGAACAGAACTACCTGATGGAACAATCTAAACTTTTAATTCTTATATCTATTACGTAAGATACAGTTTGATTTAAGTAAAGGTGATAGATAGATGTATTCATAACAGCAAGCATTGGCTTGTGGGCAGACATTGTTCTTCTTTCTGCTTGAAGAAATCTTTTAAATGCTATTTGATTTATGCTATATCTAAAGTTCAAGCTGAACCTTTCTCATAGCTGTTCAAGTTTCCTTGGTGCAGTAATGAGGAAAATATTTATAAAAATCAGTTTTACAAAGCTGCTTTCATAAGCTAAGTTTCTGTTCCTTTGTATTTAAGCACCAAGGAGATCTTGACCTAGCCAGCCTTTCTATGAAACTTAAACTACTATAAGGCACATGAATTCTATCTTTATTCACTATATGTATACTATCTTTATTATAAGCTTCTGTATAAGGCAAAGGAAGATCAGGTAATCTTTTCATACTATTAGCCCCCCTAGGTGGATACCAGAGTTTTCTATTTATCCACTAGGCCACAAAAGGAGGCCCTTCTATAGTAAGCACAGGCTTATGAGTAAATTTCTTATCCTTTACTAATTTTTCTACTAACTGCGTGGGAACAGGAGTATAAACTGGTTCTAGTAATTCAGCTTGTTATAATTTATTCATAATATCTTTAAGAGGTGCGTCAAAAGGAATTTCCCTTAATAATTGTTCAAATAAAGGGTTTACGCATTCTGGACACGTCAGGGTGACTAGAGCTGATTCCATACGCGGGGAATTTACTAAGTTTTCCTCAGAGCCAATTTTGAGGAAATCCATTTGTATAGCATTTACACTTACTAGAATTTGTGCTACCCAAATTCCCCCTATTAATAGGATCATTTCTAAGAAACCAATTATCCCTAAACACATGCCACGTCCTCATTCTTGACGATGCATTCCTTGAAGCCTCTGTCCCCATCTCCGGACCTTGTCACGCAGTAGGGTAGAAAGAGGACGCGGCAAGTAGGGAAGCTCTAAAACAGGAAATGAGAGATGTGGGGAACAATCAAGTTGTACCTGCATATAGTTGGCTAAAGCCTACAAGGAGTGGCAACAGAAACAAGAGATGGTGAGCCTGAGAGAATTTGAAATGGCTCATAAAATGTGTCTAAACCAGAATTTTAAATATTTAAGAAGTTTTCAGATTTCTGGCTAAATTTGAGGCATGGAACTACAAAGTATTGTGGCTGTATTTTTCACCACAGTTTTTTTGGGGGGGAGGGTGGGGGGCAGACTAGGTTCTGGCTGACTAGGTATTCCCAATCAATTTGGCTCTTACTTGAGAATTAAGCCATTCAGAAGTTTCCAGGTGATCTCAACTGAACCATATAAAAGTACAATCTATCATTCAGCTACTTTGGGCCTACAAAATGGCAACATCATATGGTTCAATTTAATAGATTATGTTACAACTTTCCATAAGGAACCCTAGGAACTAATATACCTGTTTAGAAAACACTTAAGATAGAAATCAGCAGAAAACAATATCTTAGATGAATGGATATTCAAGGCAAGAGTAACTAGGATCACTAGGCAAAAAAGGAGGATGAAATGAATCAGCTTCCTCAATAATTACAATAAGGACTCAAACATTCAGAACACAATTGTTGCCCTTGCAAACCAAGTTCATGAACATCTCTCTAAAATAAATACTGAGTCAAAGTCTAGAATAATTTTGAGGATAACAAAACCATTTTCTACACATAATATAGTCTGAGAAGAACATTACATTATTATGCAGAACTATGTCACTCTCTAATGTGTTCATTTTTGGCTTCCAAGCTGTGCCCCAGGCTTACTAGAATGAGCAAATGTACTATTTTTTTATTTGTTCTTCACTGATAGCTACACAGACTTGGAAACATCTGAAGTCATAATTTTTCTGTAAGTTAGCTCACATTAGAGTTTTATTTAGGGCAGCATTGCCCTGCCCCCTCACATTCCATATTATTCTCTGTAAGAAGGAAGGGAAGACAAAGATTTAGGTTCTTTCTTTATAATTAGAGAGTTTATATTTGTAGTTACACTATTAAATTGTTTTCTGATTGTAGTTGACTAGAGGACTATCTTAACACATGCATATATATTGATATTAATTTAGGTGCTTTGAAGAACATTTTGAAGTAGGGCTAAAGAAAAAAAGATTTTAAAAAATTTAAAATGAGTTAATAATTTCAAGGTTTTCTTAGAGTAAGCACTCTTAGTATTATGGTGTTTCATTTTGTTATGAAGTTATCTAGGATGCAGATATTCTTTTTCACTTTGCTTCTGGGAAGTAAAATGCATTAGATAAATAAATCTCATAAAAGTAAGGATTTAATTAAGTTAAATACAGAGTACTGTATAAGCTTTAAAGCTAAATAAGATCTTCTCTGTGGTGCTAGTAATTCTGAGGTTATATTAAAAGGAAATATAATTGTAGGCTTCCTAAACACAGTTTCTGCTTGAATGCTATTCTACTGTAGGGCAAGCCCTATCCGTAGAAAGACTAAGAAGCTACCCATTTTGTATGGAGCCTCAGGCTCCTCCTGATCTCTTTCCAGAAAGAACGATAGTCTATTTCTTAAGTTTATTCCCATTTCCCACATAGATGAGCTCTATGATAAGTACTGAATACTCGTTATAAGGGGATATAATAAGCAGAACAATACTGCCTCTTGCCTATATAAAGACCGACATTCCCTTTTAATCAACAAACAGATAATTAACATTTAAAAAATACTGTTGTGTTTTTTATGTGTCATATTAGAAAGAACAAATTTTAACATTAATAAGATTGTATTGATATTATGTATTGATATAAGGTCTTGGAAATCTTTTTATTTGTTCTTTAAAAATCTTGTCCTGTGATGTATAAATAAAATGAAATTATTGACAGTATTGTGGTTTTATAATGTGAAAAAGGATAATATTTTGTGAAACTATAAATTAAACTCACTAATTAGCAGACAGTACTTAAGATACTAATCATCCAGGGTCTAAAAAAATGCATTAGAAACTATAGAGAATAAAGTTCCCAGAAAGGGTAAAAGCTGATGAAGAACTGATGTATTACATTTAAGAGTTACAAAACAAAGAACAAAATAAAACCTAAAATATAGTTAAGAATAACATACTTGCAAGATATATCTATAAATCTGCCCAAAAAAGCCCTGGGCGAAAAGTTAGTGATCACTAAAGTGAGTGAAGTGTGAGCTTCTTATGACCTTAGGATGGTGCATCCTGACACCATCACATACACACACTGCACTGCACCTAAGAAGATAGAGCTTGAATATGAAATTGGTTTTAACTCAAACCCTAGTGATTACAGTTAACTGAAGGAAGAATAA
Organism: Pteropus medius; assembly: GCF_902729225.1. Lineage (NCBI taxonomy): Eukaryota > Metazoa > Chordata > Mammalia > Chiroptera > Pteropodidae > Pteropus > Pteropus medius. The sequence goes on along the minus strand of NW_024348082.1, from coordinate 1,275,308 downwards.
ATCTAGTTTAGTAATATTTTACTATATCATTGATATATTATGAAATATTTGGACTTATAAACTTTTCTGAGAAAAGAGTGATTGATTGATTAATTCCTGGGCCTAGTCCTTTATGGATATATGCTATTCCTCCAGTCGAATGGAAAAAATTTAGAACATTAAGATATAACCATGAAATGTTTGTAATTAAGAAAGTATTTTTAGCTAATTGTGGTTACTTAAGTTAAAACGAATATGCACAAATTGAATGATGCTTCCACATTTTACCACATACATTTCAAGACTATCAACACTATGGTTATCATTTACCTCAAAATATTGGTAAAAAATCATTAATCTGAAGCCCAAGTCAGATGCTCGGGGATAATCTGTGGGTGATTTACTTTAAATTAACATGTCTGATGTTTCAGAATCTGCCCCATTAGTTGCCATCCATCTAAAGAAAAGGTAGAAAAAAAGACTTCAGAAGGCCAAACCTTCTACTGGGGGAAAAAAGATTTCAAAGAGCATGACTTTTCAGCCATTTGTATCTATTGTTTCATCTTTCATGTGTTTAAGAAAGAAGTGCTTTCAACTTGTTCTATTCCATTTTAGAGAAGTCTTAAGTTTTTGAGAAGCTTTTAGAGATTAAGAAAAGATTCTGGAGCCAGATTACCTGGACTCAAAACCTGGGGTCCTTTGTTTACTTGCAGAATGACCATATGGAAGTTATTTAACCTTCCCTGCCTCACTTTCATCATCTACAATAGGGGTGGGCAACGATTTTATGTAAAACACCACACAGTAAATAACTTCAGACTTTGTGGGCTGAATACAGTATCTATTGTTTTTTTTTTTTTTAAATAACCGTTTAAAAAATGTAAAATGATTATTAGCTCAAGGGTCATACAAAAACAGATTGACGGGTTGCTAACCTTAGATCTACATAATAAAGATAACAGCATCCACCTCATAAGGTTGTTATGAGGAGTAAATAAGTTAATACAGGCATACCTTGGAGATATTGAGGGTTCAGTTCCAGACCACCACAATAAAGTGAGCCATAATCCTTTTGCTGGTGGAGGGTTCTGTCTTCAATTTATAAAACATGCAACATCTGTGAAGGGCAATAAAGTGAAGCGCAATAAAAGGAAATATGCCTGTATATGTAAAATGCTTAGAAAGTGTGTGACACATAGTAAGAGTTATAAAAATGTTTATTAGTATTTTTCTTTTATTTTTTAAATTAAATTTATTGTGGTAACATTGGTTAATAAAATTCTATAGATTTCAAGTATACAGTTCAATAATGTCATATGTATATTGCATTGTGTGTTCACCACCCAAAGTTAAGTTTCCTTCTATCATCTTATATTTGACCCCCTTTACCCATATCTACCCCCTCCCCACTTTCCCCCTGGTAATCACTAAACTGTTGTCTGTGTCCGTGAGTCTGTTTGTTTGTCTTGTTCATTTGTTGCTTTCAGTTTTACATCCCACATATGAGTGAAATCATACAGTTCTCAACATTTCCTATCTGACTTAGATCCATCCATGTTGTCACAATTGGCAGTATTTCGTCTTTTCTTATGGCTGAGTAATATTTCATTGTATGTATGTACCATATCATCTTTATCCAATCATCTACTGAAGGGCATTTCAGTTGTTTCTAAATTGATCAATGTGATTCACCATGTAAACAAAATAAAGGATAAAAATCATATGATCATATCCATAGAAGCAGAAAAAACATTTGACAAGATACGGCAACCGTTTATGATTAATAAAATGGGTATAGAAGGAAAGTACCTCAATACATAAAGGCCACATATAACAAATCCTCAGCTAATATCATACTTAATGGTGAAAAACTAAAAGCCTTCCTTTTAAGATCAGGAACCAGACAAGGTTGTCTGCTCTCACCACTCTTGTTCAAAATAGTACTGGAAGTCTTAGCTAGAAAATCAGGCAAGAGAAAGAAATAAAAGGCATCAAATTGGGAATGAAGACGTCAAACTGTCACTTTTTGCAGACAATATGATTGTTTATATATAAAACTCTAGTCTCCACCAAAAAACTATTAAAAACAATAAACAAATACAGTAAGTTTCAGGATACAAAATCGATGTACAAAAATCCATGGTGTTCTCACATACTAACAATGAAATTTCAGAAAAAGAAATGAAAAAAAAAATTCTTTTGCAATTGAAACAAAAAGAATAAAATACCTAGGAATAAACTTAACGAAGCATGTGAAGGACCTAAACACTGAAAACTATAAGACATTATTAAAGGAATTGAAGAAGACACAAAGAAATGGAAAGATATTCTGTGTTCATGGATTGGAAAAATAAACATAGTTAAAAAGGCTATACTACTCAAAGCAATATACAGATTTAAAGCAATCCCCATAAAAAATCCCATTGACATTTTAAAAATAGAACCAAAATCATCAGATCTGTATGGAAGCACAAAAGACCCCGAACAGCCAAAGCAATCCTGAGAAAAAATAACAAAACTGGAGGTATCACAGTGCCTGACTTGAAATCATACTACGAAGTGACAATAATCAAAATAGCATGGTATTGGCAGAAAAAGAGACACACAGACCAATGGAACAGAGTAGAGCGCCCAGAAATAAATCCCCGTATCTGTGGGCAAATACTTTTTGACAAAGGAGCCAAAAACATACAATGGAGAAAAGAAAACCTCTTTGATAAACGGTGCTGAAAAAACTGGAAAGCCACATACAAAAGAATAAAAGTAGGCTATCTGTCATCATACACCAAAATGAACTCAAAATGGATCAAAGACCTAAATATAAGACCTGAAACAATAAATTGCATATAAGAAAACATAGCTACTAAACCCATGATCTTTTGATTTAGAGGAGATTTTATGAATTTGACCTCAAAGGCAAGGGAAGTAAAAGCAAAAATAAATTAATGGGACTACATCAAACTAAAAAGCTTCTGCACAGCAAAAGAAACTGTCAACAAGGTAAAGAGACAACCACCCAAATGGGAAAATACATTTGCAAGCAAAGTCTCCGATAAGGACCTAATATCCAAAATATACAAAGAACTCACGCAACTCTATAACAACAAAAACGACCACCCCCAAACAATCCAATTAATAAATGAGCAGAGGACCTAAACAGACACTTCTCCCAAGAAGACATACAATCGCCAACAAACATATGAAAAGATGCTCAACATCACTAGCTATTAGGGAAGTGCAAATCAAAACCACAATGAGATACCATCTCACACCTGTAAGAATGGCTATTATCAACAAGACAAGTAATAACAAGTGTTAGAGAGGTTTTTGGGGAAAAGGTACCTCATATATTGCTGGTGGGAATATAAATCGGTACAGCTATTATGGAAAACAGTATAAAGTTTCCTCAAAAAAATTTAGAATTACCATATGACCCAGCAATTCCTCTTATGGATATCTATCCCCATATCTGAAATTATTTATCTGTAAAGATTTATGTACCCCAATGTTCATTGAAGAATTACTACTATATTTCTAACCAAATTTTATTTTCAAAATACCTACGATTCCTGTATGACCACTATCTAGCATTACTTAGTGACTTGAAACATGGAGAGTATTTAATTTGCACTTCTTGGTTTATTCTAAATCACCAGAAAAAAGTTGAACACACATTGATGAAGCCTCCAACTGTGGCATTAAAATCGAGTGATCAGAAGGAAGAAGAATAATGGTCCTGAGGCAGTCTCTTGCAAACCCCTGCAGGATCATCCTTAATTACAAAGATTCACTATGAAAATGGAATAAGTAAGTTATCTGAAACAGTCAATTAAATACAATAACCATTTCTCAATCATTACAGTATTTTTCAGCCACAGAAACAAACTTATTTTAACATCCATTTAAGTGAACTTTCAATCGGTTTATTCTTTTAAATTAAGAAGAGGAATAACCAGAAAGCAGAAAATATGTACAAAGTCCATTAAAATGCTACAGTATTTTAAATGTACCAGAGTTGCATGTAGGATGTATCTGCCCTTTTTGCAAGAGTATCTGCATATATGCATGGAAATTCCAACATGGTGTGCCAAAAATTCCAAAAGAAAAAAAAACCCTAAGAAATCAGGAGGCAACTCATAATTTTTAGCAGACAACTTATAGATGAAAAGTAAATATATAAAACTCAGCCTTTTTGTGATTTACAAAGCACAGGTTGAATAGGGCTACATATAAATAGGGTCACATAAATGCAAAATGTACAATAGGATGTTTTGAACACTTTATGAGGTGTTATATTGAAATGTAGAGCTCAATGAATTAAACTTTATAACACAGTGATGTCTAAACATAAAAAAAATACCTGCTTGAGTTTTAATGCAATAAATTTTAATTGCATGTGTTAAATAAAATGCAATAACCTCAGCTTAAACACACTTATATGGCATCCTGTGACTATTGTTGCCCAACTTGCTTCTACAGAATATAAACTAGATTTGGAGTTCATGAAAATAAAAGAGAAAGTATTCTCTTTCTTCTAAATATCTGCATAGGTATGAGTCACTGTAGTTTGTAGAATACTAATTAACTTAATAGCACAATAGTTTTGAGTATATTTATCATTCAAAATTTAAAATTCGAAGTGTTAATAGACTTAAAAATAGTTGTCCTTTATCTCTGACCTCTCCCCTACCCAGCCTGATCTCACTCCCCAGTGAGAGTCTTTTCAACCCTTTTAGCTATTCTTATGGCAGATACTTCTATATCTCTAATATGTGCAATACTCCTGACTCTTGAATCATCAATTTGAAACAGATTGTTTGGTTCTGAATCCCAGTACCACCATTTATTAGCTCTGTGACCTTTAGCAAATTACTTAACTTTTTTAGGCCTCAGTTTTCTTGTCTGTAAAACAAATAATAGAACCTACCATATAAGGTTAGTGTAAGGATTAAATGACATAAAATCACATGTCTAATAATAATATCTTGCTCAAAATATAGTGATCACATAATGATAACTATTATTATTATTATTATCGTATGGTAGATGAGGATCTGAATTCTCTTAAACACCCCTTTCTCCATCCTCCTAAAATAGTTACAGCATACCAGTTTTTTGTTAAATGACATTCAGTGTTTTCATCATGTCCTTTTCATATGTGAGTCAATTCTCGATTAATGAGTCTCAGTTTTTATCCTCATCAAAACATTTAATGAGAAGCTGGCAAGCTAGCTTAAAACGCTGGACCACTGAAATAGTCTGGATAACTTTCAATTTGTTAAATTATAAATCACTGGGACTTCTTGGCTATGAGAAACTGGATTATAGAATTTTTACTGTAGTTTTTAAATTATTTTATTCAAATCTCTGAAACATGCCACTACTGCAGTTACTATAACACATCTTTATTACTCATTTACCTTTTACTTTCTGTTTTTATCATTTCACAGCTAAGGATGTTTAAGATATCACATATTGTATATTACATTTTCTTTATATGCTATGTTTTTTAGAACTGACACCATTGTTCTAAACACTGTTTCCAAATGGTTACTTTAAACTCAAAGTTTCTATTTTGAGTTCACAATTGTAAGTGATCTTTAAATTGTGAGAATAACAATTTGCATACAGTAGACAACCAAGATATGTCTAAAATCTTAAAGAACATTTATGTAGCAGTTTATGCTCAGAAAAAAACATTGTTTGGCCAGTTACAATCTATTTTAACAAAGTACTATGGTAAACTGGTAGCATTTTGAAGGAAAAAAGTCAGTTATAACAATTATTGAAGAATCACACAATTCATTTTTATAATTCTTAATCTTCAGGTCAATATTTCCATTCAGCCAATGAAACAGAATTAGATACAATGTATGAAAATGTTCTCAAATTCGCCCTCATTAAATTTTAAGTTGTCTGAGGATAAGAAATGTCTTATTTATCTTGTATCACCACTGTGTAGGATAATGCTAGACTAGTACAGGTATAGAGCTGTTCAATATAGATTCGCTGGGTAAGCAAATTCAGTATAACTTGGTTTCAGATAACTTACAAATGCTTGACAGTAAAAACACCAAACACCATATTAACACAGCATTATTCTTTTCAGCATAAACAAAGTACACTAGTTGGTACATTATATTTTATGTTTTATTGATGGTGACATATACTAAAAATCTAATATACATTAATTACCCATGGTCCCTTATAAAGATTTAAAGTTCTTTTTCATAAGCACAATTATACTGCAAAGTCGTACCGCAAACTAAACTTTCAGAAGACAATTAAAAAAATAAAATACATTAAAGGTATCATAATTCATGAGGAGATATCGAGATGAATTTTAACTGACTTTAAACATTCTCATTACAATAAAATGTAGACCTTTACCAAGAAGCTAATAATTCTGGGGAGCCTTTCTGAGGATTTAGTTTTCATAAAATTAATGGCCAGATTAACATACCTGAAGTCCTATGTTCTTATAAAGCTCATTTAGAGTCCGTAAAAGCAAATTATTATATTCTTAGATGCACAAACATCTTTTAAAAATTTTAAAGTATTCAGTTTGCCTTAAGATATATTCCACGATTTGACAATTGTTGACATTTCCAAATATTATCTTTTCATGTCTTCACAGCCTGGATCTGATCTGATAAAAAATAAACAAGAAATTATCAGTCTCTACAGGGCAAAAATCTATTTTCTAATGTAATCTGAAACAAATCTGTAAGAACATGGTAGAAACACATGCACACACCCATTTTTTTAAAGCACAATTGATACTAGTTTTTATTTTTGTCAAAGTTATACATGCATATAATTAGTCAATTAGTTCTGCAGAGCTTGTATAAAATACAGAAGTCCCTTGCTTCATCTCCTCTTTCTCTTTTCATAGGCAACTACTTCCAACTAACCCCCCTTTAGGTGAGTACCTTTGTATCTCTGCATAATACACTTTTATTACTAGTTGTTGAAATATCAGTCCTTTCCATTTAATGAGGCTTCAGCTCTTATGCATTTCTGTGCTGCTCTCTGCAACCCTCATAATGCTTCCAACACTCCAATTCTCCTAACATTGTAGTCATTATCAATATGATGGCTTTAAATGCTACACAGAGTTCAGACAGGTGGTATACTCCAGTTACTTTTCCTGTCTTCAACTACATTTTGTTTTCCCTAGAGTTAATTTTTCCTCATCCCCAATCCGGCCTTGCTTAGTTTTTTTTTTTTTTTAAATGTACCTAATACTACTTCAATCCCACTACTCTCACAATGTTTAAACCCTTATTATTATGAAGCACATTATATAGACTATCAATTTCACGTTCTTAAAGAACTCTCCACTAGAGTCTTCCAAAACTCTCTAATCTAGATCAGTTGTTCTTTATGCTTGCCCAGTTATTTTCTTATGAGACCTTTAACTATCATTCTAGACTCTCCATATCATCCTGGGGATTCCTTCCACCACTCTCTTGTGCTAGTTTTCCTGTTTCATATCCCTTTATTTTTTATTCCCTTGTTTTTGAATAGTACATCTCCTAGTGGCAATCTTAGTAAAAGGTATAGTGAATTCTTGAGACTCTACATGGCTTAAGATGTCTTAATTCTATAGTCACAATACACTGACAATGCCTGAGAATAATTCTGTTACGTCTTCCTTGAACTGTTCCAGGCATTGCCCAAATATCTTACAGCTTCTAGGTGCTGCTGTTGAAAAGTCTCATGCTACTCTGTTTTCTAATCTTTTACATGAAACCTCTTTTCTTCTTCTCAGAAAGCTTGTAAAATCTTCCATTGTCTTCAGTACTGAATTTTAATAATGATGCGCCTTGGTAGGAATATTTTCTCTACTTCATTAGGCTCTCAAGTGGTCTTTCAACTACAAACTCATGATTCAGTTCTGGAAAATACTGTTTGATGATTTATTTGATGATTTCCTCCCCTCTACTTCTCTCTTCTCTTCCTGAAATTCCTTTTATTTGGACATTGGGCTTCCTAAATATGATCCCATACTTTCTTTACTTTCCTATTTTTCTATTCTTTGTCTTTTTGCTCTGCTTTTTGAGGTATTGCCTCTATTTACCTTCTTTTCATTGAGTTTTCCATTTCCACCATTCTATTATTTTCCAGCAACTTATTTCTTTCTTCTTTCAAGCAGTATCCTGGTATATTCATGAAAGTAATACCTTCTCTTATCTTCTTCAGTATACTCTACTAGTTTTTTGAAATGTTCTCCCTAAATAAATTCCACTTCTAAACTGCTTTTTTTGGTTTGCTTATGTTTCACAGTTCATAATGTGTTGGTCCTCAAATGCCTGGTGATCCGTTGCCATCTTCTCATACACGAGTGAACACTGTAAAGCTAACTGGAATTTCGGTATGTGTGTTAGGCTTGTCAAACACACTCTTCGTTATTCTCGTGTATTTAGCTAAGCCATTTCCTTGTAAATCTCTGATGTTAATACCTTTAGGTCCTATAGTTTTCATTAGAACACCATGTGCATAGTTTATAAGTCGTATTAAAACCTGGAAGCATTAACTTTTCTCATACAGATAAAGTGATAAAATGAGCAAGTTTCATTAGTCACGTGGGATAATTTCTTTTATAAATGTATCACTTTTATAAATATAAACCATTTATACCTCTGCAATGGTTTCTGTATATTCTCTGTTGGTTTTCAAAAAAGTACTTCATGGTATACTCAGGGAGTTCTTATCTTTGGGCTGTAATACATAGGTAATTATTGGGAACCTTTCAAAAGATAATGAAATCATGGCACAAAATGTGTCATTTTAATATTTTACCTAAATTTTTTCAACCTTAAACTTAAAATAATAAGATTAAATTGGTCCAAAGGCTTCTGATTTATCATGCAAGGAAATTTCAGAATTCTGGAAGCAAAATGCAGAGATATAAGCATAGAACACCTTTCACAGATTTACATAAAAACCTCTGGCTAATGAATTGGTTACAGGCACAGACTAGTTTCCTACATATTGCTACCTATTTTGTAAAATAGATTTTTACCACTTTTCAAATCTAGAGAGATGGGGGCATCAAAATGTAAACTATTTACTATTACATAGGAAACGTGAAAAAGGATTTCCTATTCAAAACCAAACGGATACACTTTTTAATCTACGTACTAAGTTTCCTTCTCTGTTAAATAGAGTAGTTAGGAAAAAGGGTAAATTTAACATTTATTGAATGTTTACTTATGATAGGTACTTTAACTTAGTGTTTCGCTTAATCTGTATAGTAATTTTTGATATTTTATTTTTTAATTTTGTAGTTGAATAAAATCATCCTCACAAGAGATTTTAGTTAATAATTAGTAGAATGAATCTGCCAGATTCAAAAGCCCAAGTACTGTTTAACTACTATTCCATGCTGCTTACATAAAATGGGGATGCTATACTTACTTGCAGAGAACTATTGTAAAGCTTTATAAAATAATATGGCAACACAAGGGCACAAAAGTATTTCTAATAAAGTATCCTCCTTACAAAGATTGGGAGCTAAGAAGCAAAGAATGGATCAGAAAAGTCAAAGAAACAAAGGTTAGGTAACAAGACCAGAGTTGGCAAGTGGCACTGTTGTGAAGTTGGACTGTTACTGACACCTAGTGGCCTCATTGTTACAGTTAAAATAAAACCAAAAATACCTCCCCCCACAGAAAAAAAGAACTACAACTGAAAATCCAGGTTACTATCAACCTATCTTTAGTTGATATTATGAATCACTTTATTATGAGCAATAGAAGGATTTCCATCCATGCTATATCTTTACCGTGAGCAACAATAAGCACTTGTAAAATAATAAATCAAGGCTGAAATGTTTTCAGTGTCTTCTCTGAAATGCACCTCTGTAACCTATGTTTCATGCGGAAATCAGTCCCTTAACTTTGACCACTTCTTTACCACAGTCTAAGAAACTAAGATGGTATATTTACAGAAAAATTCCAGTAGTTCTTCTGAGAACCACTAGAGGTTCTCGATTAAGTTTCACTTAATTGTAAAATACAACTAAAATGTTCTTTGCAGTTTAATGGTAAATATAATGACTACATAAATATAAAAGAGAAATAGTCTGTGAAGTTGCTAAAATACCATATTTTACTAATAACAAAAATATTTCAGGTGTACCTTTAGTGCTCTGAATCAAAGAAATATTATGTCTTTGTATGAGCAAGCAGGCTACTCTTAGATCCACCATGATATGCAGAGGAGAAAAAAATCACATATAACTGGCATTAAAAGGTAAGTATAGAGGAGGGAAAAAATATGGCATAGATGATAGAGGCTCTGTTCATACCTTTGGCAACCAAATAAAAGTTGTGACAGAAAAAACAAGCAAACAGCAAGGAAAATTGCCTGGGATCTATATGAACAAGCCATACGACTAAGGGAGAGAACTAAAAAATCACCCTGCAATGGCAGAAGGTAGGACGAGGCATGGACGCAGGGCTGCCCTGTCCTGAGCAGCTGAGTGAGAAGGAGGCTGCGACAGCAGATGCCTCTTAAAGGGGCCACATCTGTGAGCGGATTTTCATGGCGATGGACCTGCTTGCTCTGAGCACCAGTGCTGGTTGAGCTGCACAAGTGGCACCAGGGACTTACAGGGGGACACTGAGTTGTCGGAGTGAGGGCCAAGGGGAGACTCGCTCTGTACAGAAGTGCTGGCGGTATCCATTGTTACTTTGTTGAGCCCTCCCCCACTTCCAGTGTGCGAACTCAGCACTGCCATAGCAGACAAATAATCAAACAGTATAACAGAGGTCACTCAGCCCAGAGGATTCCCTGAAACTCTGCCTCCCCCAACCAACAGCCCCACTCAAGGCACATCTAGGTGTGTCCTGGGGAGTCAGGTGCCCTTGCTGAGCAGCACAGAGACACTGCTGGCAGCTGGCCTTGGTTTCTGGTGTGGCCAATTGAGGCAACTATTAGCACAGCTTCTGTCGATTGCTTGCTGAATCTTAACAGGTGGCCCCGGAGGGGCACAGACTGGGGATAAATCTAGCCTGCAGCTGAACCCCTCTCAGGACTGTGCTACTGGACACACAAAGCTGCACTAATAAGACTGGAGACTTAAGAGCTTTGCTTAGAACATAGAAACAGACACAGAAAGGCGGCCAAAGTGGAAAGACAAAGAAGCAGAACCCATATGAGAGAACAGAACAGAGATCCAGAAATAATGGAGTAAAGCAATCTAACAGATGTGGAGTTCGAAACTGGTTATACAGATGCTCAATGAACTTATAGGAAGTATAGATACATTCAGTGAGAATTTTAACAAAGAGATAAAAAAAAAAATGGAAATGGAAATTATAAAAAGGAACCAGTCAGAAACGAAGAACACATTATCTGAGATGAGAAGTATATTAAATGAAATAAACAAAATGAATAAAGAAGAGGGTCGAATGACCTAAATAGAGGATGGGAAAGCCAAGGACATTCAATCAGAATGGCAAGAAAAAAGAAGCCAAGACTATAATAATAATTCAAGGAGCCTATGAGACACTATTAAAGGTAAAAATCCGTGTCATAGGGGTACCTGAAGGAAAACAAGAAGTTGAAGAGCTATTCGAAGAAATAATGATAGAAAACTTCCCTAACCTGGTGAAGGAAATAGACATAAAACCCCAGGAAGCTCAAAGAGTCCCAAAAACCAGGAACCCAAAGAGGCCCACACCAAGACACATCATAATTAAAATGCCAAAGGTTAAATACAAAGAGAGAATCTTAAAAGCAGCAAGAGAAAAGCAGTTAGTTACCTACATGGGAGCACCCATAAAGCTGGAAGCTGATTTCTCAAAAGAACTATGCAGGACAAAAGGGCTTGGCACAAAATATTCAAAGTGATGAAAACCCAGGATCTACAACCAAGAATACTTTATCCAGCAACGCTATCATTTAGAATTGAAGGACAGATAAAGAGCTTTCCAGACAAAAATAAGCTAAAGGAATTTATCATCACCAAGCCAGTATTACAGGAAATGTTGGAGAGACTTTTTTAAGAAGAAAAAAACATATGTCAAAAACAGGAATAAAGGATGGTAATAACTACATTCCTATCAAAAAGTACCTCAATGGGATAGAATTAAGTGCTCCAACCAAAAGATAGAGTACCTGAATGGATAAGAAAACAAGATTCCTATGTATGCTGCCTACAAAGAGATTCATTTCAGATTAAAAGACACACACAGACTAAAAGGGGATGGAAAAAGATATTGCCTTGATGGACCCAGAGGGTATTACTCTGAGTGAAATGGGTCAGATAGAGAAAGACAAATATCACATGATTTCACGTACATGTGGAATCTAAAGAACATAATCAACAACAAAACAACAAAAGAAGAAATAAACTTATAGATAGAGAATATTTAGAGGGATACTAGATAGGAGGAGGGTTAGGGGTAAAAAGGCGAAGGGACTAAGGGGTACAAATGGACAGTTGCAGAATAGACATGGAGATGTAGAGTTCACATGGGGAAGATGGCTAATAATGTAATAAATATGTAAAGGGGAAGAGGGGTACTAGATTTAGGAGGGCAATCACTTTGCAAGTTATGTGGATCTCTGATCACTATGCTATACAACTGAAATTGGTATATTATTGTAGGCCAACTATAATTGAGAAAAAAACCTCACTGAATTGTACAATGTAAATGCAAGCATTGTCTATTTCAATAAAGATGGAGAAGATAAAAAAGGTACGTGTAGAAGAAATTAAATTGATAGCCACAAGACTAAAATTTGAATTTATAATATCTTGTTATTCACCCACATTCAGAGCAGGAAAATTTTTAATAGGAATGATCTTCAGTTGTTCTGCTCACGAAAGGAAATTTTTCTGCCTGACCCTCAGGGTCTCATAATAAGAAGAACCTACAGTTTCATTCACATCTTCTGCTCTGTGTGGGTCACTGGGTTTCAAGCCATTCCTGTGAATAGTAGACAATGTAACCTCAGGGAAAACGATATATCTTAATTTATTTCCTGATATAGTGAGAATCTACAAACTACAAACCTATGATAGTCATTTTGATAAATAATAGAACTGCAATATACAAAACATTAATATAATACCAGTATTTACAATATTAGATGAATGTTAAAAGTTGTGTAAACATGTTATATATAAATGAATATATATATATGGAGTACACTGTGATTCTTACAATACATGCCATATAGATTTATTTTTTAGTTAGTGACGGTGGACCTAAATTTTGCTCCAACCTTCAAATATGCTAATACTAGATCTGATAGAAATTTCTTGCTATAAATTAAAAATATTTTTCTAGAGTTGTCATGTATATTGATTGTATTAAATGCAAGGTATTAGATACTTACTGTATTGTTTTTTCTGACAGCAGAAATAAATGGAAACAAGAGGGAAAAAAGCAATGATATAATAAAAATAAATGTTCAAAAAAAGAAAGAAAAATGTGATTGGAAAGGAAATAAGGGTTGAAGATACACAGTATTTTGTGATATACCTTGAAGCCAGTCTACACCTTCTTGCAATCCTTCTCCTTTTATGGCATCGCTAGCACTGAAATAAAATCCATAAGAAACATACCCATTTCATTACATCATAGAACTATAAGAATAAATAATTATAATTTTGCCACATGGCAAATTAATATATTCTAGTAACACATATGATCAAAAGTGGTTAAGCACTGAAATAGAATATACATGGGAAACAAAAGTCTGAGTGTTCAGGAACAAGACATGAGAAAATTATTCATACTTTGTACTGATATTTGTATTGACATAATTTGTATGACATTTGGAAAAGTATAGCACTAATAAGTTATTCTAGGAATATTACTCAGACTGATATTAACAAAACATATACTTTGAGTTATTTTTGCAGTGGTGGAAAAGTTTTATAGAGTCTACCATCTTATTTTTCCCAGCCCCAATGACTCAACTGCATTTATTTATTGATTAGAATTGTTTGACTTAGGTGGTAATTTAGCCATAAGATAGAGTGACTTTATTTGAAATGGAATTTGATATCTATAGTGTATAAACCTATAATTATAACCTTGGTAAACTGGTAGAATAAAAAAATATATATCGGTAGCTTTCAAAAATAGTTTTATGCTTATTGTCTTCAGGAACCTGGATAGTTTAACTCTTGTGTCTTAACATCTGTACAATGGGGGAATATTACCATTGACCTCATATAGTTATTATGAGAATTAAATACCTGAAACAGGGCCTTTTCATGGTCTTTCCATTCTTAAGAAAGTAAACTTAAATTCTCATTGTGATATTCTATAATCATAATTAAGTTATATAAACTAAAATAAAATGCAAAGGATTTTTAGAGTATCAAACAATTTTTTCCAAGACAAAGACTAATAGTTTCTCATAACATGTTACTGATCACGTAATAGCAATTAGTATCCATAATTAGATTTTCTGAATGATTAGGGTTCCTTTTAGTGTGCTAAAACATGATTTTAAAATGTACTAAATTATCTAAAGAGTTAATTTGATTCCATTCAAAACAAAAATTACTTCTAAGGAATTACTTATTAGACTAAGAATGTGACTCATCACAATATTTTAAAATAGGAAGATATAACAAACAGCATGATATACAATTACTTAAAGAAAACTATGGATTATCTATATCAATAGCAAAACATGAGTAACTGAAATACTTTTATCAAAAAAATCAATGTATTGATTTTATCACTTAACTATAGCTCCAAACAAGATTACAGTATCAAATAACTAATACAACGAAGAAATCCTTCCCCTTTGATGGAGGACTGTCATTACCCTACTAAAAACCCTGCATCTTTTCCTAATAATTCCAAAGTGTTTCAATTCCACCTTTCCTTCCAAATAAATCATCAGACTTGTAACTAAATAAAAGCCAAAGTCTTCACCATGTCCTACAAGGCCCTCTGTGATATGGCGCCTGGTTATTTCTCAGTGGCCTCATCCCCTACAAATTACCCCACAGATATCTCTGTTCCAATCAGCCTGGACTTCTTGCAATTCCTGAAATACACCAGGCACATTCTCAACCAAGAGCCTCTCACTTGCCTCTCCATCTGGAAAGCTATTCCTCCAAACCTTTGCGTGCATTGCTCCCTGACTTCAATTAGATCTGAGAGGTAGTATGTGTCATTATTGTTTATCTTATTATCCTTTCTTTTTCTTTACCCTCCCAGCTGACATTTTATATATCTATTCACCTGTTTTATTATCTGTCTCCTTCACAAGATAGTAAATAAACAAAAACATATATGTATAATGCCAGGGACTGAGTCAAAGAACACATAAGAAGAACAAAATACTGCAATCAGATCTTAAAAATCAGAGGTGACTATACGTTTAGTATAATGGTCGAAACTATACAGTAACGTTCCTTTATCATTGTGCATTACCTTTATCTCTAAAAGTGGAAAAAGATAAATGCATTTTCAATTTTATACATGCTTTAAAAAACATTACAAAAAAATAAAAATTTAACAAATGAAGCACTAATTGAACTTAGCGAGATGTCTAGTTTGAATTAAGGAGAATTCAAAATTATAGACCAATATAAAAGAATTACTTGGCATTTTTCTATAAGTTATACAGAAAACAGAATATTCTACATCTTTTATAACATCAGGACATTATTTTTTCTTTCACTGAAAAATATTTAGATGTCACAACTGAATAAATAAATTTGATAAAATTCAATCGCTAATTATTTTAAGAAGATATTTTCTCCATTTGCAAAATTAACTTCTACTTCAAAATTAAAGTTAGGACAATCTTTTATTAATTAGGCCCATGTGTTTGAATGTTGTATTTTCTATTAAAGTACTCACAATACTTACTACAATGCAAAAATTAAAAGTCATTCTATTTTATATGTTATCAATTTAGATACGATTTACCTAAATGATGTAGAAAAATGCAAAGGTTCCATCTTAAGATATTTTTCTACTCTAAATCCCTCCTCTCTTTACCAATACCACAGAACTTCAAATGCAAACTCAAGAATCATGTAGTAAACACTGACTTTTTTTCTGATTCCAAAGGAAGGAGGATTTTACTTGAGACATGCAGTGTTTCATTCCTGGGTAGAGGTGCTGGAGGCCTGAAGTACTGAGGAGTTCCAAGGGCTTTTTTAAGCTCTTTTATATTATCACTCTTCCAGTACCAAGGTTAGCTTTTAAAGTTCTCTGAGCTCTACTACCACTATGCTTCATATTGTTTCTCCTTCTGGAGGCAGCGGATTTCTCTGTCTCTGTGTTCAGCCTTTCTTCACAGATACTGTCTTACAAAAAAGGAGAAAACTGGCAAGCCAAGGAAATCATGCAGCAGTGGGAGATAGATGGTTGAACAGAGACAGCTTTAAATAAGGTAGTGGTAGGCACTAAAATACTATCTTATATATAACTTCTGTTTATTCTCATTGGTCTATTGTGGCAAAAAGGCACACTGGAATTAAATATATTAATTAGAAATGGCTTTCCAAAGAATGTATAATAATTTCAGACACTAATTATTTGAGTTCAACCTTATTAGTATGTCCAAATAAGATTTTATTTCTATTTCTACTTATTAATATAAACACACATTATTATGAACCTACTAAGTATCCTGTACTACTACTATTCCAAGGATTACAGCATGAACAAAACCAATAAAATCCCAGTTCTCATGGTTCTAATGTACTGATGTAAAAATTGATTATAAAACAAAGGGGGAAAAAAGAGGGCATATGGCAAAAGCAAAACAAAGCAAAGTGAGGAAAAAATGAGGCTGGGTAAGATATGGTGATGTTTTAGAGAGCTATTAGAAGAGGTCTCTCTCCTGAAGGAAGTGCAATAGCAAGCCAGGAAAATTATTTTGGAAAATGATTCAGACAAAGGGAGTAACAAGTGCAAATGCCCCGAGACAGGACTGTGGTTGGCTGATTCATTGTGCAGAAAGAAATCAATGCAGTTGAAGTTGGGTGCATAAATGAGCTGTGTAAGTTATTCTTTTAAAGAGTTGTTTATGCTATTCTACCGCAAAAAGATGTAAAAAGGTTTTAACAGTAATATGTTCATGAATACCTGCAACTCCACATTCTATAAAATGAGATCCTTAGCTTATATCCTACCATGTTAGGTCACTTAAATAATGAGCTTGGAAAAGAAACACTGAAGCTTTGAGACTTTTTCAGAATGATAAAATAAAAAGTAAATCTAAAACTTTACCAAATATGCCATGGCTTATCTTTGATGTTCTCTAAACACAGCAGTTGAGACACTTTTACAGATGTCACTGCATCTCTAAGATCCATTTTGTTTGCAAAGAATAAGATTGGTATTCGGCGGTGCTTAATATCTGAAAGAGAAAATAAGACTATCATTACACTTTCAGCTTTTTGGTCATTTTCCCCCAAATCCTTAAAATTGAAGTTCACTAAAATTGTTTTCCAATCACTTCTTTATATATCACATACAATTAAACATTTAAAGACATATGCAGTCAGACATATATTTGAGTGATAGAATTTAAAAAATACTTTTTCTAAAACTATCTGGCCTCTGGAGCTTTAAAACAAAAATGAGCAAGGTGGAAGTGGGGGACTTGTTAAACAGTTACTGAGCAGCACCTATAAAAGGGTCAAATATTTTGTTTTGTTTTTACTGTCAACAGAAAGGAGGCAAACTTCAAATAGAATTAGAAGGAAGACAAACCAATTTTAGATTTTAGTAGCAGTATTATAACTACAAGCTAGATATTTTAACAAGATATTTTTACTTTGTTACAATTTTGGAAACATTTTTCATTGTTTTGAATAGATAATTCATTTAAATAGTTCAAAATTCAGAAGACAAAAAATGGTAGACAGTAAAAGAATTGCCCTCTCATCTTTGTTCTACGCCATCTACTTATCCTCCCTAGAAGAAGCACCCATGTCATCCACTGCTCAGCATGTTCATAGAAATATTTTACATACTTGTAAATAATTATTTATTAATCTATATATAAATAGTAGCAGACTTGTCTCAGTATTTTATATCTTTTGCTTTTCACTTAACTTTATATCTTAGAGACTGTCCCACATTAGTACATACAGAGTAGTTTCTTCATTATTTTAACAGTTGTGGAATATTTTGTCTTTTAGTACTATGTACCATAATTTATTTAACCAGGACCTAACTGAGATATATTTGTGTTGCTGCCAATATTTACACTGACCCACAGAGATCCCAGAAGCCCCAGAAGTGCAGGTAAGAGAGAGAAACAAACAAACAAACTTGGAGCTTCAGTGCCACTTTCTGGAAAGTAACATTAAAAAGACCTCTACTTATCAATCTGCTTAACAAGTATTAAATTCTTAAAAAAGCAGTTTTCATTTCTACAAATAGCCAGGCAGATGAATAATCCATAAAGCACAATGAATAACCAAGATAACAAGAAAATTCAAAAAGAAAATGAAAAACCTCCAGAAAATAAAGTTAAAGACACGGAAGAATATGATTTAAGTGACAGAAAATTCAAGATTGCAGTTCTCAAAAAAATCAATGAGATACAAGAAAACTGAGAAAGGCTATCAACAAACAGATATAAAAATCAACAAACAAAAGGAGTACTTTGCAAAAGAGATTGAAACTATCAGAAAAAGAACCAAAAAAAAAAAAATCTGAAGCTGAAGAACTCAATAAAAAAGGTGAAGAATAACTAATAAGCTTAGGAAAAAGAATAGTCCAGATGGAGTAAAGAATTAGTGACAGAAGATAGAAATCTAGAAATGACTCAGGTGGAAGAAGAGAGGAAATCGAGTAAAAAAAAAAAAAAAGAGAAGGGAACAGAGAGTCTATTCAAATAAATAATTGATGAGAACTTCCTAAACCTATGGAGAGAAATGGATGCTCGAATCCAAGAAGCTCATAGAACACCTAATTATCTCAATCCAAAACATCCTTCTCCAAGACACATTATATTAAAACTGTCAAAATTAATGACAAAAAAAGAATTCTTAAGGCAGCTAGGAAAAAGATGACACTAACCTATAAAGGAAATACCATTAGATTATCATCAGGTTTTTTGTTTTTTTAGTAGAAACCCTACAAGACAGGAGAAACTGGAATAAAATATTCAAATTATTTAAAGAGAAATCATCAGCTAAGAATAATATCTCCAGCAAAGGTATCTTTTAGATATGAAGGAGAAATAAAGACTTTTCCAGATATACAGAAGCTGAGGGTATTTACCATCACAAGACCTGCATTACAGAAAATACTGAAAGGTGTTCTTCAACCTGAAACAAAGACAAAAGAATACAAAAACATGAGCTAGATGACTAACAGGCAGAAGCAGGAAATTGCAACCCTTGTTCAGAATAAGGTATTAAACACTTAAAGATAACATAAAGGTTAAAGGAGATAAAAACATTGAAAAAAAAGAAGAGAATTTAAAAATAAACTCACAGAATAAGAAGGGATAATTTGTGACACTAAAAGGGGAGGGGTAAAAGACTGAACTTGCAGAGGTAAATGATGCAATCAGTAAAAAAAAAAAAAAAGGACTACTGTGTACATGAAACTTTCTTTTTGCATAAAATTAATAGTAACCACACACACAAATCTAGAACTGAGGTAAATAATATATATATATAAAAAAGAGAAAACAGAGGGGAAAAAAATCATAGAATACCACTAAACTAAAATAACAGACAGAAACACAAGGTAAAAGAATGGAGACACAGAGCTCTACCAGAAAACAAAGGATAAAACAGCTATAGAAAATCCTTGTATATCAATAATCACTCTAAATTCAAATGGACTGAACTCACCCAAATTAAAAGGTACAGAGTGGTGGGCTGGATCAAAAACCAAACCCAACCATATGCTGCCTTCAGGAGACACATCTCGGCTTCAAGAATAAGCATAGACTCAAAGTGAAAGGGTGAAAAATGATACTCCAAGCAAATGGCATTTAGAGGAAAGCAGTGCAGCCATACTTATATCTCATAAAACAGATTTCAAGATAAAAAAAGGAAACAAGAGACAAAGATGGAAATTTTATAATGATAAAGGGGTCAATACATCAAGACCATATAACACTTATTTATATGCATCCAACACAGGAGCACCAAATACATAAAGCAACTACTAAGAAAACTAAAGGAAGAAAATGATAAAAACACAATTATAGTAGGGGACTTAAATACCCCATTGACACCCTCAGCTAATATATTCAATGGTGAAAAACTGAAAGCTTTTCCTGTAAGATCAGTAATAAAACAAGGCTGCCCATTCTCACCATTCTAATTCGATATGGTGTTGGAAGTCCTAGTTAGAGCACTCAGGCAAGAGAAAGAAATAAAAGGCATCGAATTGAGAATGAAGAAGTCTCTCACTTTTTGCAGACAACATGATTCTCTATAGAAAAAACTAAAGACTCCACTCTAAAACTATTAGAAACAATAAACAAATACAGTAAAATTGCAGGATACAAAATCAACGTAGAAAAATCCATGGTGTTCCTATACGCTAACAATAAAATTTAAGAAAAAGAAATAAAAAACAATTCCTTTTGCAACTGCAACAAAAAGAATAAAATATCTAGGAATAAATAAAAGATGTAAAGAACCTAAACTCCGAAAACTATAAAACAGTATTAAAAGGAACTGAAAAAGACACAAAGATATGTAAAGATACTCCATGTTCATGGATTGGAAGAAGCAACATAGTTAAAATGACCATGTTACCCAAAGCAAGATACAGATTTAATGCAATCCCCATCAAAATCTCAACAGCATTTTTCAAAGAAATAGAACAAAAAAATCAGATTTGTATGGCACCACAAAAGACCCTGAACAGCCAAAGCAACCCTGAGAAAAAATAACAATGCTGGAGGTACCACACTCCCTGACTTCAAATTATACTACAAAGCTACAGTAATAAAAACAGTATGGTATTGGCAGAAAAACAAGCACACAGACCAACGAAAGAGTGTGAGGACATAAAAGAGATCAATGAAAAAGAATGGAGCCCAGAAATAGACCCACATATACACAGTCAAATGATATTTGATAAGGATGAAAGTCAACTGATTTTTGACAAGTAATTCAGTGGAAAAGGAAATTTTTCAACAAGTGGATTTTCACATAATTGGATATCTGTATGAGAAAAAAAGGACAAAAATTAATTCAAGATGGAGCCCAGACCTAAACATATTAAAACTATAAAGCTACTATAAAAAATATAGCAGCATATTTTAGCAATTTTAAGACAGGGAAAGATTTCTTAGAGTACATAGAAAATTTGTATATATAAAAAATGATAAATTAGACTTCATCAAAATTAGATATATCTATTGATTAAAAGATACTGTGAAAAAAATAAGTAGGCAAGCCACAGATCTTTAAAACATATATTTGATAGAGGCTTTATATCTAGAATAAAGATATCTTATTATCAAAAATATGAAGAAACAACCAAATTAAACGATTGGGCAAAAGCTTTAAAAGACATTTTTAAAGAGAATGCATAAGATTGTCCAATAGAACATGAAAAAGTACCCAATATTATTGGTCATCAGAAAAATGCAAATTAAAAGCACGATGAGATCTTACTATACATTCAGAAAGGGTAAAATTAAAGAACTTTAATATAAATTATTGGAGAGGATGTGGAGCAATTGAAACTCTCATATACTGCTGCTGTTGAAAGGTAAGATACTATAACCTCTTTGAAAAATTATCTGGCAGTTTCTTAAAATATTATCCATACATCTACTCCATGACCCAGCAATACCATTCCTAGTAATTTATCCAAGAGAAATGAAAATATATCTAAAAAAGCCTATTACAAAAATGTTCACAGCATATTTATTCTTCATAGCCTTAAACTAGAAACAGCCAGATGTCAATCAATAGGAGAATGGATAAACAAACCATGGTTATATAATAAAATATTATAAAGCCATAGAAAGGAGTATAAAGATGATACATAAAACATCATGGGTGACTCCCCAAAAACATTATGCTGAATGAAAAAAATGTAGGTACAAAAATGTATGTACATTTCCGCTCATTTATATGAAACTGTACAAAAATAGGCAAAAATAATCTGGTAATAGAAATCAGATCGGTAGTTCCTTTGGCACCAGGTATGGGGTACTGCTTGGGAAGAGGAATGAGAGAACCTTTTGGGATGCTTCAAAAGTCCTGTTTCTTGATAGGGAGTGTAGTTACATGAATGTACGCAGTTGCTAAAATTAACCGAACTATATACTTAAGATCTGAGCATTTCACTGTATACAACTTATACTTCAAAAAAAAGTTCATATACACTTTAGCTGAGAAATCCCTCCTTTGGGGATCTAGCTCATAAAATAAATGCATCAGTACATAATGATAAATGGACAAAACTTCACTTGAAAAAACCAAGGTTTCCATTGTATTTGAAGCAGATTTTCTAAGAACAAATTTCATTTTATTGGTCAACACTACAACACATTTGGAGGAGAAAGTGGAAAGATTAATGCAAAGGGAATGTATAATCAAAAATGCATTCCCAACTCAGATAAAAGTCCAATAATTTTTTTAAAGTGAGTCACATAAAAAGTGCAGATTGGATAATGTACTCCTCAAATATTTAAATAAGCTTGAGGTTGTCCAATAAAAATACCAAAGATATTGTGGTTAAACAGCAAGAATTGTTTGAAAACTCCACACTATTACTGCTCCATCTCTAACAAATCCATACTTCTTTTAAATCACCACACTTTTCTAAAAGTCCTAACGCAAAGACCACTTAAACTCTCTTTCAGGCATGAGTAAGGCTAGAAATACAGATGACATATTAGGCACCATTAAAAAGAATAATTACATTTACAAAACTGACTTAAAAGAGTTCTATCATGTAGTGTTATCTGAGAATAGGAAGATACAGATGAGTATAGAGAATAGTATCCTATTTTAACAAATAACAATGACAGTCTCATAGCCTCCAATGCTATATATATCTCTGGTGCCTGTATACGCGTGTGTGTGTGTACATAATATAGATAGTAGATATAGATGTATGGTAGATATAAAGGTATGAAAGAAAAAATATCATTGTTAATATTGGTATATTGAAAAGGGAATGGGAAGCTGGCAATTGGAGTTCAAAAACAGAAAAAAATGTGTTTTAAAAAAATTCTCAAAATAAATATGTAAGAAATGCTATGATTACACATACTTACACATACACATGAAAACATGGTAACCAAAATCATATTAATGAGCACTGAAATACATGGATTTTAACTTTCTTCCTTCTTTTTTCTCTGCATTTTTTTTTTTTTTTT
>NW_024348082.1:1240600-1251428 GCF_902729225.1 Pteropus medius | reverse complement strand
TCTGGGGCAGCAGCTAGAAGGGCATCAGGGACATACAAGGAGGAACTGAATTGCCTGGCTTCAGGGCGAGGGCTACAGGAGCAGCTTTCTCTGAGAGACAGGTGCTGGTAGAAGCTCTTGTTCCTTTGTTGGGCCCTCCCCTCTCCTGGCATGCAAACACAGGCAGCTACTATATCCGAGTCTTCATCAGCCTGGCTAATTCTGCTCACCCTGCCCTAGTGATTCCCTGAGACCCGGCCCTACAAAATTTGTGGGCCCACTTAAGCCTCTTCCAGTGGCTTTTCCATACAAACAGCCTGTTTTGGTTCTTGCTGCAAACTTTCCTAAAATCTCTCAAAGGTTCACAAAGCCCAAGCAGCATTTGGCCTTGGTATGCCCCATACCTTTTGCTAAGCAGCCTCAAGCCTGGCACTAGCAGCAGCTTGCCTCAGCTTGCAGCTTGGCTATTCCCAGACACCACTAGGCACAGCACAAGAGGCAACAATCTGCAGATCACTTTGTAGCTAATACCAAGGGGCCTTGGGCAAGGCACAGCAAGTGGCTGTCCTTGGCCTGAAACAGACACTCTCTCACGAGGCTCCAGAACCAATACTCAGTGGCCAGCTTCAGACCACACCAGAGAACTACCCATCCACTTCCACAAAGGACACACCCAAAGGGCAGACTAAGCAGGCACCAGAGTCCTGCTAAAGTGATTCACACTCTGTAGGGTCAGCCCCTGAACAATAGCTCTCCACTTATAGTCACAGTCAGTCCTCATAAACAATTATCCTGAAGGTCAATACCTCCCACTGGCGTGCAAACAGCAACCAAGACTCAAACACAACAGGAGCACACACACAACTGACACAAGGGACACATCTGGAGCACCTTGCTCAGGCAACTGGGGAGACTGTGCTACTGTGCCCCACAGGATACCTACTACATAAAGCCACTCTCCTAAGACCGGAAGACATAGCAGCTCTACCTAATATATAAACAAATGCAGGCAGGCAGCCAAAATGGGAAGACAAAGAAACATATCCCAAATTAAACATCAGAACAAAACTATAGAAAAAGAACTAAATAAAATGGAGACAAGCAGGTTATCAGATGCAGAGTTCAAAACACTGGTTATAAGGATGCTCAGTGCTCTCAATGAGAACTCCAAGAAAAATATAAAAGTGGAGGTAGAAATCATAAAAAAGAATTAGTCAGAAATAAAGAATACAATTAAAATAGAGAATACCTTAGAGGGATTCAATAGTAGATTAAAGTAGAAGACTATATCAGAGATTTGGAAGATAAAGTAGCAGAAAACACCCAATCAGAGCAGCAATGAGAAAAAAGAATACTCCAAAATGAAGATAGTTTAAGGGACTTCTGGGACAACATCAAGCCTACCAACATTCGCATCATAGGAGAACCAGAAGGAGAAGAGAGACAGTGGGAAATTGAAAACCTATTTGAAAAAATAATGACTGAAAACTTCCCTAATCTGGTGAAGGAAATAGACATACAAGCCCAGAAAGTGAAGAATCCTAAACAAGAACTCAGAGGCCCACACCAAGAGGCCTCATAATTAAAATGCCAAAGGTTAAAGGTAAAGAAAAAATACAAAAGCAAGAGAAAAGTAGTTACCTACAAGGGAGCTCCCATAAAACTGTCAGCTGATTTCTCAACAGAAACTTCGTAGGCCAGAAGGAATTGACACAAAATACTCAGTGATGAATAGCAAGGACCTACAACCAAGATTACTGTACTGAGGAAAAGTTATCATTTAGAATCAAAGGACAGATAGAGCTCCCCAGACAAGCTAGAGGAGTTTATCAACATCAAACCAGTATTACAAGAAATGTTAAAGGGATTTCTTTAAGAAGATGATAAAGGAAAAAAGATAAAAAAAAAATGTAGCTAAAATGACAATAACTACATATCTACGAACAACTGAATAAGAAAACAAGACCCTTACATATGCTGCCTACAAGAGACTCACTTCAATGAAACGACACACACAGACTAAAAGTAAATGGATGAAAAAAGATATTTCATGCAAATAGGAATGAAAAAAATGCCGGGGTAGCAACATATGTACCAGACGAAATAGACTTTAAAACAAGAAATGAAGAAGGACCCAGTAATCTCACTTCTGAGTATTTATCCAAAGAAACCCAAAACACTACTTCAAAGGGACATGTGCGTCCATATGTTCATTGCAGCACTGTTTAAAATAGGCAAGATATGGAGGCAACCTGAGTGTCCATCAATGGATGAATGGATAAAGAGGAGATGGTATGTATGTGTAACAGAATATTACTCAGTTTAGAAAAGAATGAAAACTTGCCATGTGCAACAACATGGAAAGACCCAGAGGGTATTGTGCTGAGTGGAGTAAATCAGAGAAAAATATGCCATATGATTTCATTTACATGTGGAATCAAAAAACAAAACAAAACAAAATAAAACAAATGAACAAAATAAAGAAATTCAAAGATACAGAGGATATTTGGATGGTTGCCAGATGGGAGGGGGTTGGGGTGATGAGTAAAAAATGGGGAAGGGGATTAAGAAGTACAAACTGGCAGTTACAGAATAGTCATGGGCATGTAAAGTACGGCAGAGAGAATATAGTCAATAATATTGTAATAACTACATATGGTGTCAGATGGGTACTGGATTTATGGGGGTGATCACTTTGTAAGTTATATAAATGTTGAATCACTATGTTGTACACCTGAAACTAATATAATATTGCATGTCAACTGTAAATAAAAATAAAGTTATTACAAAATATATGGTGCTACAGGTAAAGATATATGAGTTCTGCACAACTGTTTTAAAATTTTTAAATTTTAAGTTAAAGATAATTACATAGTGCAAACACCACTTTTTCCCAGCACCAAAGAACAAAACATCACATGTAAACAGACCCCAAAGCACAGTTATCACAGACTGACAGACACATACACAGACCTGGATGATTCAGAAGAGTATCCAGTTCTTCTTTGGCCACAACCATTCTTAATCTATCACTGCTATCAATGACAAAAATAATGGCTTGTCCTTCTCTGTTTAATAAAGAATGAGAAAAATTTAAACATACGTTTTTGATGTTTACTACCCATGTGAATGTCCTAATCTGTGTATTATCTCTTCATGTTCTATGTCCATTTATCATTATAGGCTTAAATTATCATTATAATTTATCATTATAATGCTGTTTCTTAATAGTTCACATGAGTGATTAAAATATTAACCATTAGTGATATTTCATGTGAAATAATTTCTCTCCACTTAGATAACAGGGTAAATTTAATGACTTGTTATTTCATAATTTTAAAAAATTATAAGTAAAATCATAACCCTATTACACAGACATATCATTATTAATATTTTTGTATAATTAATTTTGATGTTTTATGTATTCATACAAGTATCTATGCTTATACATATGGAATCGTGTTTTATACTCTGCCTTCCTGATATGTACATACATTTCCTTGATCTTCTTTGGAGTATAGTCTGAACTACTTTATATGAAACATTAAAGCTCTACACTAATGTTTCTCAAATATTTTTTTTACCATAACCATAGTTGAGACATACATTTTACATTAAGATGCGATATATATGTAAATATATTTGAAATAAATCCCCTGAAACAATACTTACAAATAGCTTTTATTTTATTCTATTTTTTTAAAGCTGATAGCCAGCCACTGACCTAGTTTAAGGATTCATTTATAGATCACAGCAGCACTTGAAAAATCACTGATTACCTCTACACCCTTTCTTTTTAATGGTTATAAAGCATTAAATGGTTATAAAGCCACTCATGGATCTGTCATCAAATATTGTGTCAAACATTTACGGTTGGGCTTATAGGTTATTTCCAATTTTCTTTATTATGAGAAACTTTAAACATCCTCCTGAATACATTTTTTAAATTTCTTGAAACTTTAGGATCTGTTCTTAGGAATAAAATTTCTAGGAATATATATAAAATTTAAAGTTTTAGATAAACATTGATAAATTGTTTATCCTCCAGAAATGCTTTATCAATTTATACTACTACTATTAGCATTATTCCTACTTCCTTCACTAGCATGGTTCTTACCATTCTTTTCATATTTTGTCATTCTAACAGTGTATTATTTTACTTTTTATTTCATTAATTGCTAGTGAAATTCATTATCTTTTCATATACTTATTGAACATTTATACTTTTTTGTGACTCACTCCAGTCATAAATTAATATTTTAAAGTTTAATGTCATTAGTAATGATGTAAATATGAAACAATTTTTTAATAACATTTTCTCCTATTATTTAAAAAAATGAATTCAGATTATCATAGTCATATATTACTAGTGGATACAGAGACTGGTACAATTGAAAATATCTATCAAGAGCTTTAAAAATATTCAAACACTTTGAGAGAGTAATTTTATTTCTGGTATTTTTTCTAAGGAAACATGAACTGTGACAAAGATTTATGCAGCTTATACTTTTCAAGTATGCAGTTTATACTTTTCAAGAACTGAGAATAGCCTTCATATTCAAAAACAGAGAAATGATTAAGCAAATTTTGGCATAGGCATATGAAAAACGTTCGGCAGCTATTAGTTATATTCTTTGTATCTTTTTTCCTGATTTACCCTTATAGAATTTTAACTGAAAAAGCAAGATAAAAAACTATATATGGTACAAATTTAGAAGGAGCCTTTCTCAATTATGTAAAGCGTACATTATATATTTTGAAAGGCAAGAAACATGAAAAAGATTAACAATGATAAATTAGGAGTGACATTTATGGAAAACATTTTAAAAATCTTTTGTATTTTAAAACATTAATAAATTTACATTCCATATATTTTATACTTTATAACTTTTTGTATTGTAAGAGTAATAGGCAAAAATTACATAATAATTAACATTATAGAATCATGTAAATTACAAAGTAAATTTCCCTTATAACCTTATTATTCCAAAAACAAATGCTATTAATGGTTTGGTGCATATTCCGCTAACAAGTTTCTTCTCTGTATATATACTAAGCACATATTTTTATTAAGAATAATATTTTTCTTTATATAATTGCAATATGAAAAAAATGTCATTATAAATAATGTTCAACACATCTTTCTAAGTATGTTTTTTACTCTGACTAGTCTAAGTCATAGGATACATTTCAAAAAGCAAATATGATAGCTGGAAGGCATGAACGTGTTTCATTTTAATAGATATTGATAAACTATCCTGAAAAAGGTGTTAAATTCCTACTATAAGACTGACTCATATTCCAATTAATCTTTTTAATCTTTCAGTCTTATAGATTTAAAATATGCTTGATCTTTAATAATCAGGAAAGTATAGAGATACAATAAATAAATTTACTATTATTTTAGACTCCTCAAACCATATTCCCCATTCAACCTACAATTTATTTATAATATTCCTGAATTCAGTAACTTATTCCAAAAACTTTCAAGAAAAAGGAGTCAAAATCAGAAAAACTATTTTCTTTTCTCGAAGTACTAGTTCTATGTATTTTTATTCCTTGTAATTATGATATTTTTTAAAAAGTAGCTAATATAAATACATTTTTTCATAACAGGATTTTTTTTTACCAACTAATTATAGTAATAATTTATAGATTCCTATACTGAAAACTCAGGTTTTCTTAAAAAACAAAATAAAACAACAACTCACATTACCCCAGGAAAATTAATGCAAGATACTACAGATGCCACTTTTCCTTTTCCAAACTGACCCTCAGATCTGAAGCACTCGTTTCTCTCTCTCTCATAGGTCCTCTGGATCTCTAGGATTTAACTAGGCCTTCAATCTATTAAAGTACTCATTGAGAATAATATCTAGAATAAATCTTCCTGGTTCATGTCTGAGGAATACAGTGTTTGTTCCCATGTTAGCAGGAAAGAATCAATCAAAATCAAAATCTGATCTGGCAGTCATCACATACCATTTCAAAGGAAGAGTTCATAAGGACAAAAGGGAATTTAGTCAAGGGATATTGTTTATAAGTTTCGGACTCCAAAAAGTGAGTTACACTGCCCTTAAATAAAGGCGTTCTAACAATATTAGAAGTTAATGAATTCATTTTAACACTGTGTATAAGTCTTGAGAGGGTGTAACACATTTGGATCCTTAACTTGACAGCTGTTAATCTAATATAATCATCAAGCCCTGGATTTGCATTTGCTGAAAAATATCTTGTTTAGACCTGCTTGTGGAACAAATGCATCAACTGTTACAGTACTGTTTTTTTAACTAAATTTATTCAGTAAGTATTTACAGATCTATATGCCCAGCATCATACTTGGCTATGAAGAAATAATCTGAATGAGAAATAATTCCTGCCCTTGAAGAGGAATTCACAATCCCATTAGGGAGGCAGCTATGGTACATGAATTTAAGACATAATAAGTATAATTAGAGATGCAAAAGTATTGTGAACACGGGACAGGATAACTGGGCAAAACAATGAAATTTCACAGAGGAGGTGACTTTTGGGCTAGTCCTGATAGCAGGAATATATTAACCTTAAGCTGCAGAGAAGAAGAAAAGAACAGGGCGTTAAAAACAGAGCAAACAGTATACACGAAAGCCAAAGTTTATAAAGAATTTCATGCATTTAAGAAATAATGTGAAGTATGACTGCACATTTTTTAAAAATCAGTAAATGTACCTAAATTACATGAAGAGTAAACACTGCAACCCAGCCTGTGATCATTTGAATTTCTAATAATTATTTGTTATTAAAATATACTCATCTAGTTAACCAAAATTCACAAATAAACTTACTTATAATAGTGTTCCCAGAGATTTCTGTATCTTCCTTGACCAGACATGTCGAACACTGTAAAAGACAAACTACAAAAACAAACAAACAAAAAAACCCATGACTACATTATAAGTTACTAACTTTAAAGTATAACTTTCACTTTAAATTTTAAATTATTTTCAATCAAAGAAACCAATCTGAATATATAATATTCAACTTGGGCCAATTTTCAAGTAAAAATGCCATAAATTTATTGAATATAAATATGATTTTGCAATTAGTAACATAAAAAAGATGTTTCCTTTGCTAGTGAAGTTATCAGAGTTTGTCTAAACTCTAAATTTTGAAAAATAATCCAGAGGTAATAGTACAAATATTTTAACATCTATGAGCTTCTGAAACAACAAATTACTTTTTCTAAGAGTAGGAGGAATGACTTGGTAGATCTAATACCATTTTTTGCCTATAACTTCTTAGTCACAAGTATAATAAAGTGAATTACCTGGATGATTTGAATTTCTCTATGCTGAATCCTATTGTTGGAACTATATCTTGAGATTGAGCCTTTAAGAGAAAAGACAAAGTTTAGAAATTTGCAATTACCAAAGGTGAATTTTTTCCCTCAGGTTAAAAAAAAAAAAAGCATCCAGATTTTCCAATTCTAAAATCTGCCACCAAGGAAACAATGTGATTAGACAAAATTATAATTTTTGCAAAGGGATCATTGTGTGTAAATTCTTTATAGAAGTTTAAGGTTTACTAATTATGAATTTGTATTACATGTACGTATTAATTCACACTGTGTGACTTGCTGCAAGTTACCATGAAGCCATCCTGAGTTCACATATAGGACTTTCTAATCTTTCAATACATACTTACTGAGTTAATATATGCTACGGGGAACTGGTCTCATGTGTAGATGGTGAATATACACGGTCCCTGCCCTTATAATTTATAATCTAGAGGGGTAAACAGCAATAAACTAAGTTTCAAATGAACACATTTTCAGGCAGGGGTAAACAGCAATAAACTAAGTTTCAAATGAACACATTTTCAGTACATTGAAAGGTGACTGGAAGTGGGAGGCAACAGGGCAGGGGAGGGTTGGTAAGAGGCATGGAAGAAGGATGCTCAGGAAAAGCTTTGCTGGGGAGGTGACAAGAATGAATATCAAGAAGGGGGAAAGCTATGATAAGATCTTGGCAAAGAACATCCCAGTCAAGTGAGTTAGCCAATGCAATGACCCTAAGACAGGAAGAAACTTACCACTTGGGAGAAGTAGAAGGCCTTTATGTCTAAAGTATATTGCATAAAGGAAAGAGGCATATGTAACAAAGTAAGGGAGGTAGGGCCTTGGAGGTCATGATGGCAAATTCTTTGTGGATAAGAGATTTCAAATGGGCAAGGATACAGCAGAGACCAGCTGACAAGTCCCACAGGCAAGTAAAATGCCTTATATGACTACTTAACAAGGTATCACCTAACATGCCTGCCATCAAAACTGTTCTTCCTTTTGAATAAAAATCATCCACTTTCTGATCCAGATGCCTAGCAGTTATTCTTGACTCCTTCCTTTTTAACATTCTCTACATGACCATATCCTAAGTTTTATCGGTTCTATCTCACTAACTTAGGTCAGGGCCTTATTGATTATCACTCTGAATTACTGTAACAGCCTTCTAATTACTCCTAATTACCCCTAATTGTTAATATGCTACCTTAGACAAGTTACTAAACTTCTCTAAGCCTTAATTTTCTCAAATGTGAAATATATTATTATCCTTAACTCATAAAGTTATCATAAGAGTTAATGGATGTAAATAAAATACTCAACAGTGTCTAGTCCATAGTAAATACTCAATTAATGTTTGTTATTATAATTATACTCTCATTGATTCTATTCTCATCCCCATTTTCTTCATAGTCCCACAGGAATAACTTCAAAAAAATTCCCCTTAAGTTTATCTTGTTGCTTTTATATGAAAATAGGAGTAAAGCGAACTCACATCATGTTCACTTTGCTAGCCTACTTCTAGAAATTTACAATTCAAATAGAAAGAGAAGCTGAAGTCACTGGCGCTTGGTCACCTTGCTAGTAATGTGCTAGTGAAAAGGTATTCCGATGGCTGCCCTGATTTTATGTTTCTGAAGTTTGTTTATTCAGCTTTTCCTTCCATGTTATGAACTGCCTAGTATTCTTCTAAAAATATCTTTTTGTTTATGTTAGAATTTATTTCCTGCTATTCAGATTCCCACTTCATATCTTAGGGTTCCTTTACTGCACAATGAACTTTGGACTAAAGAGTTTCCTAATTTTATTGTCCCCAATACCTCACTGTTTTAAGGGTTTTCATGTGCCAGTTTTGTGATAAAATTTATCAGCTACTATAAGAAAAAACATACAATAGAAAGGGAAGTAAAAATTTAAGAAATCTCAGAAAATAGTAGCCTTGTATTCAATGAATTATAATTAAAACATTCATCTAGCCTCTCCATAATCACCCACCTTCTTCACAAACTCTTTGTTTCCAGAGATGCTCCCCTTTAATTTGCTGTTTTACCTAATAGTGATAAAATTAATCATCATTCCCTGCCCAAAAATGAAAATAAAAAATCATCCATCAATCCATTTGTCCAAAAATGTATTTAAGTAGCAAGCAATAGTCTAGGTATTTGGGATTCAGTGTTGAACAATAAAAGATCTATGCTCTTATGGAATTTAAATTTATAAGGAAGAAAAATTTAATGTTACTAACTGAATATGCAAGATAATTTCAGAGTGTTTTAAATGAAAAGAATATAAAACTGGATGATGTGACAGAATTATAGTATTAATGTTGGGGAATGGGGAAAAAATGGGAATTTTAAAAGAAAGGTGTTTATTAGTACATCTCTAAGAAAATGACAGCTAAGACTAGATTCTTGAAAAGAGTGATCAGGTTAAAATGCTCGCACCCCTACCCCTGCCCCCACCATGTATCAGTTTAGAAAACACCAGCAACCTCAATATATATATAATAAATAAACATTAGGACAGCTTAATACTAGAAACCATTTTGGGTCCAGGAAGTACCTAGCTACCTAAAAACTGATTTTATCCACAAAAAATAAGAGACTACTACAAAATGAGATTTGCAATTTTTTTTGCAAGACATTTCTAGTAGAGCACTGTAGATTTCTATAATTCACTTATTCATGAAAAATAAAGTTTTTAACAGTGAATGTAAGCTCACAAGAAGCTACTGAGTTCAAAGGTAAGGAGGAAGCAAGTGTTGTATCTATATCTGAGTGACAGAGGTTTTGGGGTCTTTAAATAAAGTCTTATTCAAGTGGTTTCTTGGCTATTATTATCAAGTTAAAAAAAAAAAGCAAAGCAACTTAGTGTGTATTCAGGATCTAGACTAGGTCAATCATTTCTGAGGAGAAAGCATAGTTGCCTAAAGATTAAGGCTTGGAAGTAGTGTCAGAAATTAGGTGATCCTCTTAAAATAGTCCTGGAGCTAGTCTATGCTAGTTCCATAATTCACCAGAGGTAACAGAGAGACAGAGATGTTGGAAAGCAATAGAAGATTAATTAAAGAGGTTCAGTTATTGACTGTGTACCCAGGCTTTCCCGGAGGCTCTCTGTGACTAATGTAATGTGTTAGGGTCACAAGGTCTTTCACAAAACCAGTCTGAAATGAGGATATTAGAATATTTTAAGATGACAAACATGATGCCTCCTTCCTCTTCTACCCCAGATCTCTAGAAATGACAGAAGAAATTATGAAAAAAAAAAATCCGTAAGAGCAAGTGTCTTAAAAAGACCAATACTGTTTAGGAAAGAAAGCTGTTCCCATCCATATTAAATATTATTCCTATGTTAATAACCATGCCAGGGGACAGAAGGTCACTAGACTCCTGGGGATGACTGGAGAAGAGACTATCATTTCTATTTTGTTCTTTGGATGTTATTTCTCCCAATTTGAGTATAATAGGCAGAGAAACGGTTGGTCCATTTGGGGCTATTAACTGTGGCTCTGGTTTCAATTATTTTGTACTTGAG